>NC_061510.1:64313070-64393613 GCF_022539505.1 Lolium rigidum | reverse complement strand
GGTATTGAATATGTAATTATGCACTTTATCTCTTATTAAGTTGCTTGTTGTGCGATAACCATGTTTGCTGGGAACGCCATCAACTCATTGTTGAATTTCATGTGAGTTGCTATGCATGTTCGTCTTGTACGAAGTAAGGGCGATCTACACCGAGTTGAATGGTTTGAGCATGCATATTGTGAGAGAAGAACATTGGGCCGCTAACTAAAGCCATGTTCCATGGTGGAAGTTTCAGTTTTGGACAAATATCCTCAAATCTCTAATGAGAAAAGAATTAATTGTTGTTGAATGCTTAAAGCATTAAAAGAGGAGTCCATTATCTGTTGTCTATGTTGTCCCGGTATGGATGTCTAAGTTGAGAATAATCAAAAGCGAGAAATCCAAATGCGAGCTTTCTCCTTAGACCTTTGTACGAGGCGGCATAGAGGTACCCCTTTGTGAAACTTGGTTAAAGCATATGTATTGCGGTGATAATCCGGGTAGTCCAAGCTAATTAGGACAAGGTGCGGGCACTATTGGTACACTATGCATGAGGCTTGCAACTTATAAGATATAATTTACATGATGCATATGCTTTATTACTACCGTTGACAAAATTGTTTCATGTTTTCAAAATCAAAGCTCTAGCACAAATATAGCAATCGATGCTTTTCCTCCGAGAGGACCATTCTTTTACTTTCAATGTTGAGTCGGTTCACCTATTTCTCTCCACCTCAAGAAGCAAACACTTGTGTGAACTGTGCATTGATTCCTACATATTTGCTTATTGCACTTATTATATTACTCTATGTTGACAATATCCAGTGAGATATACATGTTACAAGTTGAAAGCAACCGCTGAAACTTAATCTTCTTTTGTGTTGCTTCAATACCTTTACTTTGAATTATTGCTTTATGAGTTAACTCTTATGCAAGACTTATTGATGCTTGTCTTGAAGTGCTATTCATGAAAAGTCTTTGCTATATGATTCACTTGTTTACTCATGTCATTACCATTGTTTTGATCGCTGCATTCACTACATATGCTTTACAAATAGTATGATCAAGATTATGATGGCATGTCACTCCAGAAATTATCGTATGTTATCGTTTTACCTGCTCGGGACGAGCGAGAACTAAGCTTGGGGATGCTGATACGTCTCAGACGTATCGATAATTTCTTATGTTCCATGCCACATTATTGATGTTATATACATGTTTTATGCACACTTTATGTCATATTCATGCATTTTACCGGAACTAACCTATTAACAAGATGCCGAAGTGCCGATTCTTTGTTTTACTGCTGTTTTTGGTTTCAGAAATCCTAGTAAGGAAATATTCTCGGAATTGGACGAAATCAACGCCCGGGGGCCTATTTTTCCACGGAGCTTCCGGAAGACCGAAGAACACACGAAGTGGGGCCACGAGGTGGCGACACCACGTGGCGGCGCGGCCCGGGGGGCCCGCGCCGCCTATGGTGTGGCCCCCTCGTCCGGCCCCCGACTCTGCCCTTCCGCCTACTTAAAGCCTCCGTGACGAAACCCCCGATGCGAGAACCACGATACGGAAAACCTTCCCGGAGACGCCGCCGCCGCCGATCCCATCTCGGGGGATCCAGGAGATCGCCTCCGGCACCTGTGCGGAGAGGGGAATCATCTCCCGGAGGACTCTACGCCGCCATGGTCGCCTCCGGTGTGATGTGTGAGTAGTCTACCCCTGGACTATGGGTCCATAGCGGTAGCTAGATGGTTGTCTTCTCCCCATTGTGCTATCATTGTCGGATCTTGTGAGCTGCCTATCATGATCAAGATCATCTATATGTAATTCTATATGTTGCGTTTGTTGGGATCCGATGAATAGAGAATACTTGTTATGTTGATTATCAAAGTTATGCTTATGTGTTGTTTATGATCTTGCATGCTCTCCAGTTACTAGTAGATGCTCTGGCCAAGTAGATGCTTGTAACTCCAAGAGGGAGTACTTATGCTCGATAGTGGGTTCATGCCGCATTGACACACGGGATAGTGACGAAAAGTTCTAAGGTTGTGTTGTGCTTGTTGCCACTAGGGATAAAACATTGATGCTATGTCTAAGGATGTAGTTGTTGATTACATTACGCACCATACTTAATGCAATTGTACGTTGCTTGCAACTTAATGCTGGAGGGGTTCGGATGATAACATCGAAGGTGGACTTTTTAGGCATAGATGCGGTTGGATGGCGGTCTATGTACTTTGTCGTAATGCCCAATTAAATCTCACTATACTCATCATGATATGTATGTGCATTGTCATGCTCTCTTTATTTGTCAATTGCCCAACTGTAATTTGTTCACCCAACATGCTTGTTCGTCTTATGGGAGAGACACCTCTAGTGAGCTGTGGACCCCGGTCCAATTCTCTTTACTTGAAATACAATCTACTGCAATACTTGTTCTCCTGTTTTCTGCAAACAATCATCTTCCACACAATACGGTTAATCCTTTGTTACGGCAAGCCGGTGAGATTGACAACCTCACTTGTTTCGTTGGGGCAAAGTAGTTTGGTTGTGTTGTGCGGGTTCCACGTTGGCGCCGGAATCCCTGGTGTTGCGCCGCACTACATCCCGCCGCCATCAACCTTCAACGTGCTTCTTGGCTCCTCCTGGTTCGATAAACCTTGGTTTCTTTCTGAGGGAAAACTTGCTGCTGTGCGCATCATACCTTCCTCTTGGGGTTGCCCAACGAACGTGTGAAATACACGCCATCAAGGCGCGACGGGACGGTTCGCTGTGCGTCTGCGGAAACTGCACCGCCGCTGCGCCCCAATAACTCCCGTCACGAGGTAGGCGATGGTTAGGTTAAAACTGAATGTCCCGTTGACGCGTCGGCCCCGCCACTCCCCGCTGGCGTCGACTTTTGGGATGTGTGGCTGACAGGCGGCTCCCACACGCAAAATTTTCCACCTCGCGAGGCGCCGGTGCGCCCGATTTGCGCCCTTGGACAAGGGGCCGGCACGGGGTTGCCGGCGCTTCTATTGGGCTCGGGAAAGCACCGACGCCATTTGGGGCGCACTGGTGTGAGCCCATTTTCGCCCCCGTCCCCCAAATCGCTATCGGGGGTGCCGGTGGAGATGCTCTAAGGTTGTGTCAGTTATTACGGCTTCCTCTCCATGATGTCCGCCTGTTCTCCTTCAGCAGCACGGAGGGGTCGCGCTTGGTGGCGGCAGCTCCCTTTGGCCCCAATGAGGGTTTGCGGCGGACATGGCCGGCTTCGTCACCAGGACAGGTTTGGCGCAGCAGTCACCGTCGTGGCTACTAGGTGGGTGCCCGCCCTCCGGCTCTTCTGTCCACCGTGGGTCGCGCAGATCATCACCGCGACATCGGCGCCGGTCTAGATAGCTCCCGTGGAGGGGCCGCAGCGATCAGCTAAGTAATGGCGGCTGCGGGGGTCGGTGAAGGCGGGGGATTCTCCATGGTGCTGAATACCCCCCGCGGGGTCACCGGAGACGGTGGGGGCGCCGAGCTAGGGCCGGTGGCAGCGCGGGGGAGGATAAGGCTGGAATTTTAGTCACGCGGAAATGAAAAGGGAAATACGGGTGGTCTGTATTTTTCCTCCCAAACCCCACTAGTATAGGTTGAGCCGCAGATCTGAGTCAAACCCTTAAAAACACGGGTTTGAAGATTTGAGGGTATTGGTATGCACCGTTTAGAGCATATCCACTGGCACGCCCTATAGCAGCCCCGATGGCATTTTGGGGGCCAGCAGCGAACATGGTCTCACACCAGCGTGCCCGAAATAGCAACCCTGTGCCGGCCCCTTGGCGATGTTGGAGATATGCCCAAGAGGCAATAATAAAGTGGTTATTATAATATATCTTTGTGTTTATGATAAATGTTTGCATACCATGCTATAATTGTATTAACCGAAACATTGATACATGTGTGTTATGTAAACAACAAGGAGTCCCTAGTAAGCCTCTTGTATAACTAGCTTGTTGATTAATAGATGATCATGGTTTCGTGATCATGAACATTGGATGTTATTAATAACAATGTTATGTCATTAGATGAATGATATAATGGACACACACCCAAATAAGCGTAGCATAAGATCAAGTCATTTAAGTTCAACTTGCTATAAGCTTTCGATACATAATTACCTAGTCCTTCGACCATGAGATCATGTAAATCACTTATACCGGAAGGGTACTTTGATTACATCAAACGCCACTGCGTAAATGGGTGGTTATAAAGATGGGATTAAGTATTCGGAAAGTGTGAGTTGAGGCATATGGATCAAGAGTGGGATTTGTCCATCCCGATGACGGATAGATATACTCTGGGCCCTCTCGGTGGTCGTCGATTAGCTTGCAAGCATGTGACTAGGTCACAAGAGATGACATACCACGGTACGAGTAAAGAGTACTTGTCGGTAACGAGGTTGAACAAGGTATGGAGATACAGATGATCGAACCTCGGACAAGTAAAGTATCGCGTGACAAAGGGAATTGGTATCGTATGTAAATGGTTCATCGATCACTAAGTTATCGTTGAATGTCTGGGATCCATTATGGATCTCCAGATCCCGCTATTGGTTATTGGTCGGAGAGGAGTCTCAACCATGTCTGCATAGTTCACGAACCGTAGGGTGACACACTTAAGGTTTGATGTCGTTTTAAGTAGATATGGAATATGGAATGGAGTTCGAATGTTGTTCGGAGTCTCGGATGGGATCCGGGACATCACGAGGAGTTTGGAATGGTCCGGAGAATAAGATTCATATATAGGAAGTCACTTTCCAAGTTTGGAAATGATCCGGTGCATTTATGGAAGGCGCTAGAATGTTCTAGAACCTTCCAGAAGAAATCACCATGGAAGGTGGAGTCCTGGTTGGACTCCACCAACCCTAACCAGCCAACCAAGAGGGAAGGTGGAGTCCATGGAGGACTCCACCATCTTGGCCGGCCAAGTAAGGGGGAAAGGGAGGAGTCCTTGTCCCCCTAGGTTTCGTCCATATGGAAGTTTTTGAATTGGGGTCTAATTCGAACTTTTGGGGCAAACCCTAGGGATTCCACCTATATAATGAGGGAGCGAGGGAGGGGGCCCACCACCCTTGGCTGCACCACCAAAGGGCCCCCCTAGCCGGCGCCCCAAGCCCCCCCCCCTCCCAAACCCTAGCTACTCCCTCCTCCTTCTTCTCCCGCAGCGCTTACGGCGAAGCCCTACCGGAGATCTCCACCACCACCGTCACCACGCTGTCATGCTGGCGGGATTCTGAGGAGGATCTACTACATCCGTTGCCCGCTGGAACGGGGAGAAGGACGTCGTCATCAACACCGAACATGTGACCGAGTACGGAGGTGCTGCCCGTTTGTGGCACCGTCAAGATCTTCTACGCACTTTTGAAAGCGGCAAGTGATCGACTACGGCAACAACGAGATCTAATCTCGTAGGCTTTGGAAATCTTCGAGGGTTAGTCTCATGATCTTCTCGTTGCTACCATCTTCTAGATTGGATCTTCGCTTGTTATTCGTTCTTGCGGTAGGAAATTTTTTGTTTTCTATGCTATGAATCCCATCAGTGGTATCAGAGTCATGTCTATGCATAGATTGGTTCCACGAATAGAACACAATGGTTTTGTGGGCGTTGTTGCTTTTGTTGTCTTTAGTTGGTGTACTTTGCATCTTGCGGGATGGTGGGATGAAGCGGCTCGGGCTAACTTTACATAACCGCGTTCATGAGATTTGCTCCATGCTTGACATGCAACTTGTATTAAATAAGTGGTTTTGCGGGTGTCTGTCTCTCCCACCATAGTGAAGATTCAATCTACTCTTTCTATTGACAACACTAGTATCACCGTTGTGGTTCATGTTCGTTGGTAGATTGGATCTTACTCGAAAACCCTAAACCACGTAAAATATGCAAACCAAATTAGAGGCATCTAACTTGTTTTTGCAGGGTTTGGTGATGTGATATGGCCATGATGTGATGATGAATATGTATGAGATGATCATTATTGTATTGTGGCAACCGGCAGGAGCCTTATGGTTGTCTTTATATTTCATGTAGTAGTATTATTATTTCAAAGTAGTTGTAATAGTTGCTACATGTGGTGAACAACCATGAAGACGGCGCCATTGACCTTGACGCTACGCCGATGATGATGGAGTTCAAAGGCGCAAAGACTAAAGGGCCATATCGTATCACATATGAATTGCATGTGATGTTAATCCTTTATGCATCTTATCTTGCTTAGATCGCGACGGTAGCATTATAAGATGATCCCTCACATTAATATCAAGATAATAAAGTGTTCTCCCCTCATATGCACCATTGCTACAGTTCGTCGTTTTGAAGCATCTCGTGATGATCGGATGTGATAGATTCTACGTTCACATACAACGGGTGTAAGCCATGTTGCACACGCGAAAATACTTGGGTTTGCTTGACGAGCCTAGCATGTACTTAGTGAGTATGGGTATTCTCAAGGCAAAGGTATGACAAGTTCAGCCAAATCTCTTTGCATGATCTTGTGTTGCCTCCATAGTGTACATATGCTATTCAAACATGTCAAGTATCCTTGTTGCATATGTGCATGGTTTGTAAAATCTCGGGGGAGTTATGTCCCTAGGATGTGTGTATATGTATTCAAATGCATATTCTAGTTATGCACACGTCTAGGGGGAGTTCCGTCTAGCTTTTGGAAATCTAACAATCTCATCATAATATCTTATGTCATTGCAAATTCTTGTGTTGTCATCAAACACCAAAAAGGGGGAGATTCAAAGAGCAAAGTCTAAAACCCGTGTTTTGTGTTTTTGATGACAACACTTGAATAATCTCACCATGTGCAATGAGTGTCTTTGATAGATTTGCAAGTGCATGGTGACCTCGCTGGACACGTCAAGATCGGAGGACTGAAGCATAGCTTATAGGTTTTCTGGTTTTGTGTGTGTATCGTGAGGTAACATGGTCGGAGAGGAAAAGAGGAGAAAGCAGTTTTTGTCAGGCTGGTACTACCGGTACTAGTAGCGGTAGTACCGCTACCCCTACTAGTACCGCCCTATCAGTACCGCTCTAGAAACTTGCCTGAAAATAACCCACAGAACAAGGTACAGTACCCTTGCGGTACCGTCAGCGGTAGTACCGCTTTAGAGCGGTAGTACCGTCTCGGTACCGCTTGAGTACCGTAACTTATGTTACGGAAGTACCGCTGTGGTACCGCTTTGGTACCCCTTGGTATCCAGTAAGTTCTGGAGGCCATTGCGGTACCGCAAGCGGTAGTACCGCTATGCGTCCAGGTGGATAAGTTCTGTGGGGATTTCGAATCCAGAGCGGTAGTACCGCTTAGGCAAAAACTGCGAGTAACGGTTGGATTTTGGGGGCCTATTTAAAGGGCCCTTCTTCCCCAGCTCGTTTTTATCTCTTCTCTCTCTCTCTCCTCCATTTTTTCTAAGCTTAATCTTTGAGGATCTCCCCAACCATCCAACCTAGCTTGCCCAAATTTTGAGGAGTGGTGGAGGAGGCCCCGATCTATAGTTCTACCAAGAGAGATTTCACCAATTCGTACTAGTCCTTAGTGGATCTTGGAGTTAGGGTTCCTATGGTTGGATCTTGGAGGATGTGCACCTATGGAGGCTAGCTTGGAGTTGTGCTAGCCCCATAGGTTGTTGGGAGGCTCCTAGTGTTGTGGAGCTCGCCCCAACCTTGTGAAGGAACCACCGCCTCGACCGGTGCCTTAGTGGAGAAAAGGGAGCCCCTTTGTGGAGCTCTCTTGAGGAAGAAGGTGAGGCCTTCCTTCGTGGTGTGGCCGTCTAGTCTCTTGTGTGAGACTAGCACCTCCTCAACGCAGACGTACTCCCTCTTGTGGGAGGAACTGCGGGAAATAAATCCTCGCCTCGACTCTGCGCCCTCCGGTTGTCCCGTTCCTCATCTTTGTTACTTGTGTTTGGTTCCTTTACTTGTTGCACTTGTCTAGGATCATACTAGGAACATCTCCATCACTAAAGTATTCGCCTTTACCTTCCGCTTGCTAAAATCTGAAAAAGGCTTAAAATTTGTGTAGCGTCCATTCACCCCCCCCCCCCCCTCTTGTCCGCTACGATCCGTTCAGAAGATGATGAGGAGGACGACAAGGAGGAAGACGATGACGAGGATGATGATGACGAGTGATCTCCATTGGGGCGCTAGCATGCTTCTTCTCCCTTTTTGGTGTTCCGATGCCAAAGGGGGAGAGGTTGATCTATTAGGATGGGAATTTGCATGGGGATGCCAAGGGCTTGGTGCTTCATTTTGGTTTTTCAACCTTGGCATCATGTTTTATCCCTAGTTATTCGAGAACTTGACCTTATTCGTATGCTTGCTACTCTATTTGTGGATCCCCGATCCCCCTGGTTTGTAATAAGACTTATTCGTGGTAGCCTATGTTGGTCTTCGTTGTTTATCTATTGTTGGCTATACCAATCCTATGGAGGCATTTATTGGGAGTTTGGGTTTTCTCAAGGCAAAGGTATGGCAAATCCACCCAAAGATCCTTGTGTTGCCATATGTTGCCTCCATAGTGTGCATATGCTAAACGAACATGTCAAGTATCCTTGTTGCATATGTGCATGGTTTGTAGAATCTAGGGGGAGTTGTTTCTCTAGGATGTGTGTGTTTGTATTCAAATGCATATTTCAAATATGCACACATCTAGGGGGAGCTTCGTCTACTTTTTATAAATCTAGAACCTTATCATAATATCTTATGCTATATTGCAAATTCTTGTGTTGTCATCAAACACCAAAAAGGGGGGGACTGAAAGAGCAAGGTCTATATCCCGTGTTTTTTGTGTTTGATAACAACACTTGAATGAATTTAACTGTGTGCAAAGATTGTCTTTGATAGATATGCAGGTGCACGGTGCCCTCGCTGATCACGTCATGATCGGAAGACTGAAGCGTAGCCTATAGGTTTTCTGGTTTTGTGTGTGTGTCGCGAGCAGACATGGTTGGAGCGGAAAAGAGAAAAACAGTAGTTTCTGGCTAACCGGCACTACCGCTACCAGGAGCGGTAGTACCGCCACCCTACTGGTACCACCCTGCAGTACCGCTCTGGAGATTTGCACTGAAAAGCCCCACAGAGTGAGTTACGGTACATCTAATGTACCATGAGCGGTAGTATCGCCTTGGTACCGCTTAGGTACCGTAACACAAGTTACGGCACCACCGCTTTGGTACCGCTTAGGTACCGCGAGGGTCCAGGGACTCACAGAGGTCATTGCGGTACCTCAAGCGGTACTGCAAGCGGTACTACCGTTGTGAGTCCACGTGGCGAATCTGGGAGGCTTTCGAATCCAGAGCGGTACTACCGCTTGCCCAAGCAGTACCGGTTGTGCGGGAACTGCACATAACGGTTGGATTTGGAGGGACCTATATAAAGGCCCCTTCTTCCCCAGTTCGTTTTTTTATCTCTTCTCTCTCTCTCCTCCATTGTTTCTGAGCTCAAACCTTGAGGATCTCCCCACCTACCCAATCAATCTTGCCCAAATTTGGAGGAGTGGTGGAGGAGGCCCCGATCTATACATCTACCAAGAGAGAATCCACCAATACCATCTAGTCCTTAGTGGATCTTGAAGTTAGGGTTCCTATAGTGGGATCTTGGAGGAAGTGCTCCTATGGAGGCTAGCTTGGAGTTGTGCTAGCCCCATAGGGTGTTGGGAGCCTCCTAGTGTTGTGGAGCTCGCCCAAACCTTGTGAAGGAACCACCGCCTCGACCGGTGCCTTAGTGGAGAAGGGGGAGCCCCTTTGTGGAGCTCTCTCGAGGAAGAAGGTGAGGCCTTCCTTCGTGGTATGGCCTTCTAGCGTTCGTGGCTAGCACCTCCTCAACGCAGACGTACTCCCTTTGTGGGAGGAACTGTAGGAAACAAACCTCGCCTCGTCTCCGTGCCCCCCGGTTGTCCCGCTCCCTAACTTTACTATCATGCTTGGTTCCTTTGCTTGTTGTACTAGCCTAGGATCATACTAGGATCACCTCTATCACCAAAGCTATCACCTTTACTTCCGCACCGCACTAAAAAATGAAAAAGGATAAAAATTGCATAGCGACCATTCACCCCCCCACCCCCTCTTGTTCGCTAAGGTCCATTAAATTGGTATCAGAGCAAGGTTTTCTTGCTCGGGCTTTACTGCCTAAGAAATGGCCGAACAAGAGAAGGATATGAATGGTTTCCTTCCGGTGAGCAATCACCTCCACCATCAACGGCCGATAGCACACCGGCTACTTCGGATGACCTCAAGAAATTGGTGTCATCCATCGTAACTCAAATGAAGGCTATGATGATGGAGTTGATTGCTCCAAAACCAACCCCCATCATAGATCCTAAGGCAAGTGCCAATATTCCCCAAAAACAAGTCAACACCTTTTCTCTTGATGATTTTGTCGCGCAATCGACAAAACCACCTCAAGAGGGGGAACTTGGGGATGTTGGCACTTCATCAAAAGGGAAGGAGGAGCCAGCGGTTGCGGAACATTTAAGGGGTAATCATGTGGTTCCACCACCAAGTGATTACACCATAAATGTTCCAATACCTATGCCACATATCTTGTCTCATGGCTCACCACCGCTACTTGAATCCAATAGCTTTGAAAATTGGCAGTTCTTAATGCGTTCTTGACACACGTCCGTTGGGAACCCCAAGAGGAAGGTGTGATGCGTACAGTAGCAAGTCTTCCCTCAGTAAGAAACCAAGGTTATCGAACCAGTAGGAGTCAAGGAACACGTGAAGGTTGTTGGTGACGGAGTGTAGTGCGGCGCAACACCAGGGATTCCGGCGCCAACGTGGAACCTGCACAACACAATCAAAGTACTTTGCCCCAACGTAACGAGCGAGGTTGTCAATCTCACCGGCTTGCTTGAAAACAAAGGATTAACCGTATAGTGTGGAAGATGATGTTTGTTTGCGAAGAACGAGTAAAGAACAATTGCGGTAGATTGTATTTCAGATGTAAAGAATGGACCGGGGTCCACGGTTCACTAGTGGTGTCTCTCCCATAAGATAAATAGCATGTTGGGTGAACGAATTACAGTTGGGCAATTGACAAATAAAGAAGGCATAACAATGCACATGCATATATCATGATGAGTACTATGAGATTTAATCAGGGCATTAAGACAAAGTACATAGACGTCTATCCAGCATGCATCTATGCCTAAAAAGTCCACTTTCAGGTTATCATCCGAACCCCTTCCAGTATTAAGTTGCAAACAACAGACAATTGCATTAAGTATGGTGCGTAATGTAATCAACACAAATATCCTTAGACAAAGCATCGATGTTTTATCCCTAGTGGCAACAAGCACATCCACAACCTTAGAACTTTCGTCACTTGTCCCAGATTCAATGGAGGCATGAACCCACTATCGAGCACAAATACTCCCTCTTGGAGTTACAAGTATCAACTTGGCCGAGCCTCTACTAGCAACGGAGAGCATGCAAGAACATAAACAACATATATGATAGATTGATAATCAACTTGACATAGTATTCAATATTCATCGGATCCCAACAAACACAACATGTAGCATTACAAATAGATGATCTTGATCATGATAGGTAGCTCACAAGATCTAACATGATAGCACAATGAGGAGAAGACAACCATCTAGCTACTGCTATGGACCCATAGTCTAGGGGTGAACTACTCACACATCAATCCGGACGCGATCATGGCAATGAAGAGCCCTCGGGGACATGATTCCCCTCTCCGGCAGGGTGCCGGAGGCGATCTCCTGAATCCCCCGAGATGGGATTGGCGGCGGCGGCGTCTGTGGGGACCCCGGACTAACTGTCCGAAATACCATGTTATGTATACAGTTCACGATCCCATGATCAGTGCGCCGTGAACACATAACCGAACTGATATCAAATTACATCATCCTTTACAAAACGGAATAAGAAAATTACAATGAGGTCACATGACCATTCTTTACATAATAGCCTCGAAGGGCCTAATCTAAACATCGGAGTAGCATCATCACTTCAACAGCGCGGAGCCCAAGTCATCTGCCATAAACCCTACAGGCAACTGACTGGGAAGACGTTCCTAGCTCGCATAGACATCGTCAACTCCTTCTTCTTCTGGTCGAATTCCTCCAAGTCTGGCCAAGTAAATAGCCAGGGACAAAGCCGTGAGTACAATGGAATTGTACTCGCAAACCATCAAGAAGGTAATTTGCAAGAGTGCATGATAACAAGTGCTAATCTAGGATGACAAGAAGGAAGAGCCAATTTCACTTGTGGAAATCGCATGAAGAAGAGAAGTAGTTTCTCTTGTGGATATAGCATGTGAAAGAGAAGAGATGTTTTTGGTGGAGATAGCATCCCAACTTCTCGATCGAAGGGGACACTTCAAGAATTTATCTAAGACATCCCAATATCTTTATTGGAGAAGATTCCTCCAAAGAGGGACTACAACATAAAACACTAGGAAGGGTAAACCCATTTTTGTTTCCTTTCCGACCATCTTCACATGGTCACCACCACTTTCCAGTACCATCCCGGTACTCCAAAAACACTTCCTTTTCTTTGTAAAGCCTTTCTAAAACAAAACTCAACACAGCTAAGCAACGGCCATCCCAACTGTCCATGACCGCGGACGCGGCTATTCGAATAGATTTGACTCTGCAGAGTGTGCGCACTTTCCCCACAACTATCCGGATACCTATCGTGTGGGCATCATCCCCGCATAACGACATATGCCACGACGGATACCCGGACATAACCCTTCGCCCATTCGACTTAACACGAGGTCCTACCCTATGGAGTATGTACCTCCCGGGCACCGTGGCAACTCACCACATTTTGAGCGTGGCTCCACCGCCAAGCCAGGAGACCCATAGTGTCTTCCGGACGGGTCAGCCCCGAAGGCCTCCCGTTATACTATTGTCCCAACCATGACAACCCGGACTCGGGGGTAACCGTACCCTTGTATAGTTGTGCGGTGCCTCATGCTAAGAAGAACAAACATCAAGTTAAGCCCCGTGCCCACGTTGGAGTAGCTATGGTTGCGCGGGTTGGTTGTTCCGGGCGAAAGCATAGAATCGTGTGTTGTTTTTTTTTCAAAAACCCAAGTTATAACCACCTTAGCCTTTCCACCACAACCACATTTTGCCACCTCCATTTAAACAACTCATTCCTTAAAACCTCACTTGGGTAATGTCAACTTACCCAAGGTTTTATTCAAAAACTTTTACAACAAGGCAAAACCTTGAGGGTTTCCCAACCTATAGTTTTATGTGAGAAGCTAAGATAGCATAATGGAAACCATCATACTACCAAGGGGTGTCAAGTGGCACACATACTCGAATGGAGCATGTAAGGAAAATAATCATGAGATTAACAAGTACAAGGTAACAAACCCTTCTTCACTAAGAGGGTGGTGTCAAAGGTGGAAAATTTGGGGACTCACATGCTTAGGGGTGAGCATGTAAGTGTCAAGGTGAATCTTTCATACTTGAAGACAAGTATGCAAGAGAGGAGCATTAAGTACCCAAGGTACCCGCGAGAACAAGATACTAAAAGAATAAGAGATCACAACAAGGAGATAACAACAAGGGATCAAAGTAAATGGCTTGCCTTGGTTGGCTTATTTGTCCCTAGACTTCTTCAACTCCATCAAATAAGAATTCCAACAATATAATAAAATCCTTGTCCGATCCACTTCTTCTACTTCTCCGAAATTGTTCGCATCTATCGCCGGAAAATATAAAAAGGAACACCATGAACACATTGCACCAATCATAACAAACATGCAACAATCATAATTTAACCATTCAACTAAGAGTTAACATACAAAGAACTTATAGTTACTACAAATCAACTAAAAGAAAACCCATTTTATTTACCTAGTAAAGGTATGAGAGCTTCACAACTTTGCAAATGCTTCTCTCGGTTATCACCATGGTATAAACCAAATATCCCCTGGTAGATAACATCATGAAGAGGACAAGTGCATTAGTTTGGCCTCAAAAACATTCACATTAAATTTTCAAACATTTTTGGAAAAGCGGGAAATCACTCTTCTTATTTTATTTTGTTTGCAAAACACTCCCAATAAAAGGAAGTAAACAATATGCCACACTATTTTGAATACTCCAACAAAACATTGGAACAAGTTTAAGTTGCAGAGGTTTTGTTTTTCAAGAATAAAACATTGGTTGACCAATTTTAATACAAAGAGGTGGTTAAAGTTTTTAAATAAACCAAAAAGTTTTGCTTCCACAATCCATGTCACACATACACATTACTAACGGTAACAAATATGCATGAACATAGACTAACAATATTTTCCCTAGATGGCCAGTACTAATACAAGACTAACCCAATTGGATTCACCCAAAAATATTAATCCTACAATTTTAGGAATTTGTTAGAGTCTGCAGTACACATAGAGCAAGTTTATTATGCTAAATTTCGTACAAAAATCCTAAAAATATGGGACCAGCGGCATTTGAAAGGTATTGAAATTTCTGAACTAATGCAATTGGTTTCACTCGATTTGGGTTTGTATAACTCGAGTTATTTGCATTTGAACACCTCAGGTTTTAATACAAATTAACAGGAATTCAAATTTTTAAACCAAACGAAAAGGGCGGGAAGGTTTCTGGGCTGCGTAGGGGTGGAAATCGGGCCGGCCCAGGGGGGGTTCAGCTGGCGGTTGAGAAAAAAAATGAAAAACGAAAAAGGGGAGAGAGAGGGCCCGATGCGGGGCCCAGTGTGCATGGCCGACGTGGCCCAAGGCCATGCACGCGCACGGGTCGTCTCCCTCCCTCGACCAGGTACGCGCTCGGGAGTTCGGGAAAGAGATGGAGGCGGCCTGGTGACTCACCGGCGGCGAGCAGCGGACGGCGGCGGCGACAGGACGGGTTGGTGGCGCGTCGGGGCCGTCCAGAGCACGTCCAGAGGCGTTCTCCTCCTCTTCAACAGCGGCTGCTCCCGCTCGTTCCTCCTCCGTCGGCGTTCCGGGCCAAGTGAGGATGGCGGTGGCTCCCGGTGGACCTGGAGGGCAACGGAGGGAAGGGTTAGGGCCAGAAGAGGTAGGGGAAGAGGTTGAAATAGAAAGGGAGCGACGAGAACGACGGGGGCGACGTCCACTTCGCCCGTTTTCTTGACGATGACCACGGCAGTGGTGACCACGCCGGTGTGCTGCAGCAAGGGGGCGCCCTGGGTGCTTTTTGCGGGTGTTCTAAGGTGGGAAAGGAAGTGCTGTGAGGTGGGAGGAGAGTTTTATAGCCGAGGGGGAAGGCAGCAAGTGGGGTGTGCGGTGGCCACGGCCAATGGCGTGGTGTGGTGAGCACGTCCAATGGCGGCGTGGCAACGCTGCTGCAGGCTAGGGCTGGCCTCGGGAGCATGTCCATCGGGGAAAGGGATGTCACGAAGAGTCCCTGGCGTGGCCTTGGGAGTTGGAGAGGCCTGCAGCTCTCTACCCAAGATTGGGTGACCACGGGAAGGAAAAACAAAGAAGGGAGGAGCTGGGGCTTGCTAGGGCTTGTAGGGTAGGGTGTAGGGGTTGTATGGGGTCTTGTACCTCGTGCTGGAGGAGGGAGGAGAGGGCTGCAGCAAGATCTTATCTGGATTCTAGTCCAAACCGTGCTCAAGTGCCATTGATGGCATTGGGAAGGGGAAGAGATAAAGTAGGGGCTGGTGTAGGGTTTGACTATGGGGAGAGGTAGGGGTGCAGGTCGTGTCTAACCATTGGATGTGCAAGATATGAGAGAGAGAGAGAGATATTGAGAGGAAGTTAGTGGCATATGCATCAATAAGACAATGCATGCATAGCCGGCCCTTCTCTTCTTGGCAAAGTTTGAGTGAGCAAGAGTGGATCCAAGTTGGTCATGCTCAGTGTCTAGGACGTGCTAATGATGGAGAGGTCAAGAGATGGACTTGAGGTGATCAAAATAAAAGTAAAGTGAGAGAGAGAGAGAGAGAGAGAGAGAGAGATGGGAAGATGGTGCATGGAGAGATGGCATGGCATGGCATGGCCGGCCACTTCCCTAGTGCCATGCAAATGTGGTTCACCACTTGATCACTTGGACACGGTAGGTTTGTTTGGATGGTCAACAAAATGGAGGGTGTGGTGAAGACTAGAAAGATCTTTAGGAGAAAAGGGAGGAAAATGGGCATTAATGCCATAGTTGATCAAATGAACAACTAACAAGGTTATGGGTAGGTAGATGGAGGTGATTTGATGATATATGTATCAAAGAGGTGCAATTGATATTTCAAAAGTTTTCATTTAATTTTTGAGTTCATTGAGTAGGTAATTGAATTACCTCAATTGTCTATGGATAATTGGAAAGGAATTAAATTGAAAAGAAATTGGAATATAAAGAGGAGCTAGATAGAAAACAGGTCTTCAACACTTTATTAAACAGGGTAGATTTTCTTAAATAAATCAATTGGAACCAAGAGAATTTTTATAGAAAATATTTTTGGGTGGGAGATAAGGTGATAAGAGATACCACACACATTTTCCATTTTATTTGAGAAAAACATTTGGAAAGCTTTGATAAAACTAGAAGTGGATTTGTAGTGAAAATTGGAGGAGAATCTTAAATAGGGTTTTTGGTAAATAAAATATTTTGGAAGAAATGATCTCAAGGGTAGAAGGTGGCTACATAATGTAGCTACAATCTTCACTCTTGGTTTTGTGAAGATTTACAATCGGATTAAAATAAAAACACGAGGTAAAAGAGGAGGAAGTGATCTAGTGCTGAAATAGTGGATAGGGAAGAAGATCAAGTGAAAATAAGAATTGTGGGGGTAGATTGGGACATGCAAGACGTGGAAGTTGTAGAGGGTGTTGCATAGATGAGATCCATGCACAGAGGTCACCAATAACAGTTGAGAGTGCTTGGAGATCAACTGCCAAAGACTGGAACTTTAAAGTAGGCACACTCATGTTGCCATCAGAGGATAGATTTTATGTAGTGAGAGGGAAAACAACTTTTCCTAAGCCACACATGTGTTTTGTTAGGTGAGTTGCTTGTTTTACCACTAGAGGTGTTATTCTTTGGGTTAGCCCAAGACAAAACTTAACAAACAAATCAAGACAATTCATCTACCAACAGATCAAAGCAATCCATTATAACAAACAGATCAAGGCAATTCATCTAATTAGAATATAGAAAAAGTTTTTGTTCCCCCTAATTTATGCACAAAGGACAACTAAACAAGGTTGCAAAAGTTGGAGTGTGACAGCGTCTCTGGAAGGTTTTCCGTATCGTGGCTCTCGGTACAGAGGGTTTCGCGATGAAGGCTTTAAGTAGGCGGAAGGGCGGAGTCGGAGGGCTGACAGGGGCCCCACACGCTAGGGCGACGCGGGCCCCCCTAGGCCGCGCGGCCCTAGTGTGGCGGCGCCTCGTCGCCCCACTTCGTGATCCTTTCGGTCTTCTGGAAGCTTCGTGGAAAAATAAGACCCTGGGCGTTGATTTCATCCAATTCCGAGAATATTTCCTTTGTAGGATTTCTAAAACCAAAAACAGCAGAAAACAGCAACTGGCACTTCGGCATCTCGTCAATAGGTTAGTGCCGGAAAATGCATAATAATGACATATAATGTGTATAAAACATGTGAGTATCATCATAAAAGTAGCATGGAACATAAGAAATTATGGATACGTTTGAGACGTATCAAGCATCCCCAAGCTTAGTTCCTACTCGCCCTCGAGTAGGTAAACGATAACAAAGATAATTTCTGAAGTGACATGCTATCATAATCTTGATCAATACTATTGTAAAGCACATGAGATGAATGCAGCGATTCGAAGCAATGGTGAAAACAATGAGTAAACAACTGAATCATATAGCAAAGACTTTTCATGAATAGTACTTTCAAGACAAGCATCAATAAGACTTGCATAAGAGTTACTCATAAAGCAATAAATTCTTAGTAGAAAGCTTTGAAGCAACACAAAGGAAGATATAAGTTTCAGCAGTTGCTTTCAACTTCAACATGTTTATCTCATGGATAATTGTCAACATAAAGCAATATAACAAGTGCAATAGGTAGATATGTAAGAATCAATGCACACAGTTTACACAAGTGTTTGCTTCTAAGATAGAAAGAAGTTGGTAAACTGACTCAACATAAAGTAGAGGATAGGCCCTTCGCAGAGGGAAGCATGGATTACTATTTTTGTCCTAGAGCTTTTCATTTTGAAAACATAGAAACAATTTTGTCAACGGTAGTAATAAATCATATGTGTTATGTATAAGACATCCTATAAGTTGCAAGCCTCATGCATAGAATACTAATAGTGCCCGCACCTTGTCCTAATTAGCTTGGATTAACACGGATTATCATTGCATAACATATGTTTCAACCAAGTGTCACAAAGGGGTACCTCTATGCCGCCTGTACAGAGGTCTAAGGAGAAAGTTCGCATTGGATTTCTCGCTTTTGATTATTCTCAACTTAGACATCCATACCGGGACAACATAGACAACAGATAATGGACTCCTCTTTTAATGCTTAAGCATTCAACAACAAATAATATTCTCATAAGAGATTGAGGATTTGTGTCCAAACTGAAACTTCCACCATGATTCATGGCTTTAGTTAGCGGCCCAATGTTCTTCTCTAACAATATGCATACTCAAACCATTTGATCATGAAAATCGCCCTTACTTCGAGACAAGACGAACATGCATAGCAACTCACATGATATTCAACAAAGGTGTAAAAGTTGGTGGCGTCCCCGAAACATGGTTACCGCTCAACAAGCAACTTATTAAGAAATAAGATACATAAGTACATATTCTTCACCACAATAGTTTTTAAGGCTATTTTCCCATGAGCTATGTATTGTAAAGGCAAAGAATAGAATTTTAAAGGTAGCACTCAAGTAATTTACTTTGGAATGGCAGAGAAATACCATGTAGTAGGTAGGTATGGTGGACACAAATGGCATGGATTTGGCTCAAGGATTTGGATGCACGAGAAGTAATCCCTCTCAATACAAGGCTAGGCTAGCAAGGTTGTTTGAAGCAAACTCAAGTATAAAACGGTGCAGCAAGACTCGCATATGAACATATTGTAAGCATTATAAGACTTTACATCGTCTCCTTGTTGTTCAAACACCTTAACCGAGAAAATATCTAGACTTAGAGAGACCAATCATGCAAACCAAATTTTAACAAGCTCTATGTAGTTCTTCATTAATAGGTGCAAAGTACATGATGCAAGAGCTTAAACATGATCTATATGAGCACAAAAATTGCCAAGTATCAAATTATTCAAGACATTATACCAATTACCACATGAAGCATTTTCTATTTCCAACCATATATCAATGAACGAAGTAGTTCAACCTTCGCAATGAACATTAAGAATAAAGTTAAGAGCATATGTGTTCATACGAAACAGCGGAGCATGTCTCTCTCCCATACAAAGAATGCTAGGATCCGATCTTATTCAAACAAAAACGAAAACAAAAGCAAACAGACGCTCCAAGTAAAGCACATAAGATGTGACTGAATAAAAATATAGTTTCACTAGAGGTGACCTGATAAGTTGTCGATGAAGAAGGGGATGCCTTGGGCATCCCCAAGATTAGATGCTTGAGTCTTCTTGAAATATGCAGGGATGAACCACGGGGGCATCCCCAAGCTTAGACTTTTCACTCTTCTTGATCATATTGTATCATCCTCCTCTCTTGACCCTTGAAAACTTCCTCCACACCAAACTCAAAACAAACTCATTAGAGGGTTAGTGAATAATTGAAAATTCATATATTCAGAGGTGACATAATCATTCTTAACACTTCCGGACATTGCACAAAGCTACTGAAAGTTAATGGAACAAAGAAATCCATCAAACATAGCAAAACAGGTAATGCGAAATAAAAGGCAGAATCTGTCAAAACAGAACAGTCCGTAAAGACGAATTTTTCAGGGGCACTTAACTTGCTCAGATGAAAATTCTCAAATTGAATAAAAGTTGCGTACATATCTGAGGATCACGCACGTAAATTGGAATATTTTTCTAAATTTCCTACAGAAGGGGCTGCTCAATTTCGTGACAGCAAGAAATCTGTTTCTGCGCAGTAATCCAAATCTAGTATCAACATTACTATCAAAGACTTTACTTGGCACAACAATGCAATAAAATAAAGATAAGGAGAGGTTGCTACAGTAGTAACAACTTCCAAGATGCAACAAAACAGTAGCAAAACAAAAACATGGGTTATCTCCCAAGAAGTGCTTTCTTTATAGCCATTAAGATGGGCTCAGTAATTTTAATGACGCTCTCGCAAGAAATAAGAGTTGAAGAAAAAGAGAGCATCAAAAGCAAATAAGAAACACTTTTAAGTCTAACCCACTTCCTATGAAAAGGAATCTTGTAAATAAACAAGTCATGTAAGCATAATGCAATAAGCATAGGAAAACAAGACAAGCGCAACTTCATGATTTTCAGCAAAAAGAGAGGTGTTTTAGTAACATGAAAATCCCTACAACCATATTGTCCTCTCTCATAAAGATTTTCAGCAGCATCATGAACAAACTCAACAATATAACTATCACATGAAACATTCTTATCACGAGCTACATGCATAAAATTATTACTCTCCACATAAGCATAGTCATTATTATTAATTGTAGTGGGAGCAAATTCAATAAAATAGCTATCATTATTATTCTCATCACCATAATCATCATATATAGGAGGCAAAGTATCATCAAAGTAAATTTTCTCCTCCATGCTTGGGGGACTAAAAATATCATGCTCCTAAAAACCAGCTTCCCCAAGCTTAGAATTTTCCATAGCATTAGCAACAATGGTGTTCAAAGCATTCATACTAATAATATTGCCATTAGTATGCATATAAAGTTCCATAGGTTTTTTAATTTTCTCTTCAAACACCTCATGTCCTAACTCAAGATAAATACTATAAAGATCTCTAATATTTTTGTTGTTTTCCATTAAGCCTAACTAGTGAAGTCACACAACTTAGTGTTTTCAGGAGTATTCATTTTAACAGTAGTAAATAAAGCAAACTAAATAAAGTAAATGCAAGTAACTAATTTTTTGTGTTTTTAATATAGAGAACGCAAACAAGACAGTAAATAAAGTAAAACTAGCAACTAATTTTTTTGTATTTTTGATATAGAGAACAAACAAAGCAGTAAATAAAATAAAGTAAAGCAAGACAAAAACAAAGTAAAGAGATTGGAAGTAGGAGACTCCCCTTGCAGCGTGTCTTGATCTCCCCGGCAACGGTGCCAGAAAAAGTGCTGCTGGCGTGCAGTTGACGTGGGAGATAGAAATCTTTGTGGTGTAACTTTTCTTCAGGTCCCTGGCAACGGCGCCAGAAAAAGTACTTGATGTGTGTAGTTGACACACGTCCGTTCGGAACCCCAAGAGGAAGGAGTGATGCGTACAGTAGCAAGTTTTCCCTCAGTAAGAAACCAAGGTTATCAAACCAGTAGAAGTCAAGGAACACGTGAAGGTTGTTGGTGACGGAGTGTACTGCAGCGCAACACCAGGGATTCCGGCACCAACGTGGAACCTGCACAACACAATCAAAGTACTTTGCCCCAACGTAACAGTGAGGTTGTCAATCTCACCGGCTTGCTGAAAACAAAGGATTAACCGTATAGTGTGGAAGATGATGTTTGTTTGCGAAGAACAAGTAAAGAACAATTGCAGTAGATTGTATTTCAGATGTAAAGAATGGACCGGGGTCCACAGTTCACTAGTGGTGTCTCTCCCATAGGATAAATAGCATGTTGGGTGAACGAATTACAGTTGGGCAATTGACAAATAAAGAGGCATAACAATGCACATACATATATCATGATGAGTACTATGAGATTTAATCAGGGCATTACAACAAAGTACATAGACCGCTATCCAGCATGCATCTATGCCTAAAAAGTCCACTTTCAGGTTATCATCCGAACCCCTTCCAGTATTAAGTTGCAAACAATAGACAATTGCATTAAGTATGGTGCGTAATGTAATCAACACAAATATCCTTAGACAAAGCATCGATGTTTTATCCCTAGTGGCAACAACACATCCACAACCTTAGAACTTTCTGTCACGGTCCTAGATTCAATGGAGGCATGAACCCACTATCGAGCATAAATACTCCCTCTTGGAGTTACAAGTATCAACTTGGCCAGAGCCTCTACTAGCAACGGAGAGCATGCAAGAACATAAACAACATATATGATAGATTGATAATCAACTTGACATAGTATTCAATTTTCATCGGATCCCAACAAACACAACATGTAGTATTACAAATAGATGATCTTGATCATGATAGGCAGCTCACAAGATCTAACATGATAGCACAATGAGGAGAAGACAACCATCTAGCTACTGCTATGGACCCATAGTCCAGGGGTGAACTACTCACACATCAATCCGGAGGTGATCATGGCGATGAAGAGCCCTCCGGGAGATGATTCCCCTCTCCGGCAGGGTGCCGGAGGCGATCTCCTGAATCCCCCGAGATGGGATTGGCGGCGGCGGCGTCTCTGGAAGGTTTTCCGTATCGTGGCTCTCGGTACAGAGGGTTTCGCGACGAAGGCTTTAAGTAGGCGGAAGGGCGTAGTCGGAGGGCTGACAGGGGCCCCACACGCTAGGGCGGCGCGGGCCCCCCCTAGGCCGCGCGGCCCTAGTGTGGTGGCGCCTCCTCGCCCCACTTCGTGATCCTTTTGGTCTTCTGGAAGCTTCGTGGAAAAATAAGACCCTGGGCGTTGATTTCGTCCAATTCCGAGAATATTTCCTTTGTAGGATTTCTGAAACCAAAAACAGCAGAAAATAGCAACTGGCTCTTCGGCATCTCGTCAATAGGTTAGTGCCGGAAAATGCATAATAATGACATATAATGTGTATAAAACATGTGAGTATCATCATAAAAGTAGCATGGAACATAAGAAATTATGGATACGTTTGAGACGTATCAGTTCTCATGTTCGCAGCGCCTCTCCCGAGCTTTCGCGGATCATTGAGGAAGGCTACTCACCACGAGATCCAAGCAACTTGACAAGAAGAGAAGTGGTGGATGACCAACTCAATGCCACCGCCATCAACATGATCCACATGGCCGTCACGCCCAAGGACCACGCCCACATTCACTCGCTCAAGACCGCCAAGGAAGCTTGGGATAAACTCGACAAGCTCTTCCTCAAGAATGAGAGCATCCAAAGCTCTCGCTTCGATGAAGTGAACAACATGGCCGACAACTTCATCATGATTGAAGGAGAATCTCCCGAAGAGATGTAGCGGCGCCTCATTGCTCTCGCCGTACAAATGCAAGATCTCGGAGCAACTTTTGTAGATGACCATTGGATTAAGAGGAAATTTTACAACGCTCTCCTCCCTTGAGTATGTCAAGTTAACGGCCATCCGACAAAATGCGTCTTTCCACGCTATGACATCCGATGAAGTCCTTAGCGAAGTCATCGCTTTGGACATCTACAAGAAGAATGCAAAGGATCTTGTTGGACGTGCTCACAACACCCGCAAGCCCATCCTCGCCTTGAAGATGAAGGAGCATAGAGCAAGTGAAAGTGATGAGGATCCCATTGAGTGGAGCCCGGATGATCTCAAGATGAATTACCATGAACACATGGCCCTCGCCGCCAAGAGCTTTTGTGATGGGAACAAGACTAGAAACTTAAGACCAAGAAGATACTTACCTCGTGACTCTCCAAGATATTCCTCCAAGATCCCAAGGGAGGAGCAAAGGGGGAGAGCATGCTACAATTGCGGCAACAAAAGTCATTTTGTTGCGGATTGTATCTTTGAGAGAAGGGAAGACAATGGTGGAAGGCTTGTCCGAAAGGACAAGTTCAAATCCCTCTCCAAAGGATTCTCCAAGTTCTCCTCCAACTCTGGTGATGCCAAGGTCTCCTTCACCAAGAAGCTTAGAGCTTTCATTATCCGTGAGGAGTACTCCTCCGATGAAGGTGAAGAGCGTGAAGACAAGGGCTCGAACAAGGAGGAAGAGGGAGTGGCCGCCATCGCCATCTCCACTCCCTCCGTCTCCCTCTTCGACTCTCCAAATGAGAACCTTGTCGCCAAAAACTTCTGTTGCCTTATGGTGAAGGTATCGTCGGAGGAAGAATACCTTTCTGAACCTATATCTTCCTCTAATGCTATATCTATTGTGGGTTTGGATGCTCTTACTACTAACATGCAAGGGGATACCAAGACTCATGTTGAGGCACTCTTGACTCAAATTGGTGCGGTTCAAGACCGTATAGAGGAAAAGGAGAGGCTTGAGAAGGAGGCGGCAAATGAGATTATCTCTCTCACTCAAGCTCACGAGGAGAAGTTAAGCATGCGCATGTCTCTTGAAGCTAGTGCTATTATCCTTGAAGACTCCAACAATTCTATCATCTCCCAACTCATCAAGGACCGAGACCATACTCTTGGTTTGGTGAATGAGCTCAAGATGAAGAAGTGATATCTTGAGGATGACCACGAATGGTTGCTTGAGGAAGTTGCGACTCTCACCAAGAACTTCAAATCCTTGGAGAGTAAGTTTGTGCTTCTATCCGAGATGAGGGAGCATCCTCAAGAAGAAGCACGCAAGAAGAAAGAAGATGAAGGCCCCAATTCATGTTGTGATAAGCTCCTAGATGAAGTCTGCTCTTTGAGAAAACATAATACAATACTCTTGGAACAAGAACAAGCCTTGGACGAGTACTATCGTTTGAGCAAGGAAAAGGTGTCATGTTGCGATCATGAAGAAGAGATTGCCGCTCTAAAGAGGCACAAGGACAAGCTCAAGGAATTGAACGATATGCAAAATGAGTCCTTGATGGAGTGGATCCGCTTGAGCAAGGAAGAGGTTACTTGTTGTGACCATGAGGAAGAAATTGACTCTTTAAAGAGAAGCAAGGCCAACCTTATGGTGATCAAGTCCTTGCAAGAGGAAGCTTTGAAAGAGTACCATCTCGCTAGCAAGGAACACATTTGTTGCAACCATGAATATGACATTGCCACCTTAGAAAGACACAAGCGCTTGCTCTTGAGAAGGCATTCTCTCCAAGAAGAAGCATTGTTGGAGCATTTCCGGGTGAACAAGGATAAAGAGGTTCAAGTGTTTGACATTACTCACCCTCACCCGGATCATGAAGATGAAATCAATCATTTGAAAGTCAAAGTTGAAAGACTCCAAATCCAAGCCCAATACTTGGAAGGAGTCACTGAAGCTAGAGATGGAGCCATTAAGGGATCTTGGAATAATGGAGGAGTGGCTATTAAGCCAAAGAAGAAGAGAAGAAGGAGGATCAAGATAAAGAGGAACACCATGATAGGACCCATTGAAAAATGGGTACCTATATCCAAGACTTGATCGATGTAGGACTGTGCTTCCGGTGATGCTAAATGAGTGGTTGATGTTGAAGCCACAAGTCTTATGACCGGAAGCAAGGAAATTGTTGTCAACCTCGAGCCATCTCTTTCTACCATATCTTATGGCGACAACACAAGCAGACTCAAAGGTATTGGGTCTTGGCAAGGTGGTGGTAACACCCGACATTTCACTAGTGAATGTCACCCTTGTCGAGACCCTTAGTTACAATTCATTTTTTGTTCATCAATTTGCACGCATGAGTCTTTGTACCTTTTACGATGAACATATGGTGGTCCTCTTGTGGAGCAAGAGACTCCGAGAGGCCACATTCTTGGACTAAAAGAAAATGTTTCCTTTTGTAAAGATCGTGTTTGTAGGGCTTGCGTTGAAGGAAAAATACATGGAGCTCCTCACAAGGCCAAGACAACCAAGTTCATCGCAAGTACGACATCATGATCCTCACAATGAGGAGCGACAATGGAACGTAGTTCAAGAACTACACCTTGGATGACTTCCTCGGCGAAGAAGGAATCCAACATCACTACTCCTCGCCATACAGTCCCCAACAAAATGGGGTCGCCGAAAGGGGGAATCGAACCTTGATTGAAGCCGCTCGACATGATGATGGAGTACAAGTCCATTGGGCGAGTTGTGGAGTTTTGTGAGATGACATTCGATGAAGATGATAGATCTTTGGAGTAGCGAAGTGCTTCTTGTGAGAAAGGAGATGCAATTCCCCCAGATGCCGTAGGAAGGATGGGTGTTGGCATTCGCCGACCTCAAGAGCTACCATCTATGAGTACCGGGGAAGGACCAAGTTCCACCCATGTGGAGCCATCTACACCACAAGGCCAAGCTTCTTCCATTGAACAACCAAGTGCAATTCAACCACTACCACAACCTCTAGTTCGGCATCAACAACAACAACCGACACCAAGTGACCAAGGCCAAGCTTCAAGTTCTTCACCGAGTGGTTCGGGGACAATCTTTCTGGATACTATCATTACCAATAACCCCGCGTCATCCGGTTCTCATGATGATGATGATGTCTCCTACAACAACAATGATGGTCAAGGCGGGGATCCAAACCATTATGAAGATCAAGTGGCCTCACAAGAATCTATTCCTATGGCCAATACTCGCCATGAAGATACTAATACAAGTCTCATTCCTTGTGCTATATCATTGGAGATCTAAAAGAGCAAGGCTCAAAATGTCAATGATGGGGGAGCTCAAGTTCTTACTTGGATCTGAAATCAAGCAATGCGTCAAGGCACCTTCATCAATCAAGCAAAGTACGTTCAAGACATGCTCAAGCGCTTCCATATGAAGGGGGCCAACCGTATAGGAACTCCAATGCACCTAAGGTATCAACTCTCCATCAATGAGACCGGCAAGGTGGTGGACTTCAAGCTCTACCATTCGATGATAGGTTCGCTTCTCTACCTTTGTGCTTCTCATTCGGACATCATGTTAAGTGTGGATATGTGATAACCCACAAGTATAGGGGATCGCAACAGTCTTCGAGGGAAGTAAAACCCAAATTTATTGATTCGACACAAGGGGAGGCAAAGAATACTTATAAGCCTTAACAACTGAGTTGTCAATTCAGCTACACCTGGAAAAGCACTAGTAACGAGGGTGATGTGAAAGCAGCGGTAATATGAGAGCAGTAGTAACGAGAATACACGGCAAGCAGTAGCAGTAATATGAGAGAAATGGCACCGTAAAATAGTTGATACTACTTCCAATGACATGTAGGAACGAGTATATGATGATGAAAGATGGACCGGGGTTCCCGGCTATCTACACTAGTGGTAACTCTCCAATAACAAGTGTTGGGTGAACAAATTACAGCTTGGGCAATTGATAGGATTGAAATAGCATTAAGACAGAACATCAAGATTATTAATCATGTAGGCATGTTTTCCATATATAGTCATACGTGCTCACAATGAGAAACTTGTACAACATATTTTGTCCTACCAGCCGGTGGCAGCCGGGCCTCTAGGGAATCTACTGGAAATTAAGGTACTCCTTTTAATAGAGCACTGGAGCAAAGCATTAACACTCCGTGAAAACATGTGATCCTCATATCTAAGCCTTCCCCTCCAGTTGTCCCAATTTCTGTCTCTTTGGGGCCTTTGGTTCCGGACATAGACATGTGCAAACAACTTGTAGATACAATCTAAGCAATAAGTATAGAAGTTAAATCTAAGATCATGCCACTCGGGCCCTAGTGACAAGCATTAAACACAACAAGATTGCAGCAACAATAACTTCACAAACTTTATAGATATACTAATCATAATGTAACAATCCATCGGATCCCAACAAACACAACACCGATTACATCGGATGAATCTCAATCATGTAAGGCAGCTCATGAGATCATTGTATTGAAGTACATGGGGGAGAGAATACCAACTAGCTACAGCTAGAACCCGTAGTCCATGGGGGAACTACTCACGGAGCATGATGGAGGCGGTGGCGTTGATGGAGATGGCTTCCGGGGGCACTTCCCCGTCCCGGCAGGTGCCGGAACGTAGACCTCGCCCCCGAATTGGAGTTTCGCGATGGTGGCGGCGCCCCTGGAGTCTTTTTGGAGTTTCGTCAATTGGTATCGAAGATTTAGGTCACCAGGGCTTAAATAGGCGAAGAGTCGGAGTCGGAGGGGCCATGGGGCCTCCTCACACTAGGGGGGCGCGCCCCCCCTCCTGGGCCGCGCCGCCACCATGTGTGGGGCCCCCAGGGCACCCCTCTGGTCCCCCTCTGACTTTCTGGAAGGTTCCGGGGAAAATAAAGTTCTGGGCGTTGATTTCGTCGAATTCCGAGAATATTGCCCGAACAGCCTTTTCGGAACCAAAAACAACGTAAAACGACAGAACTGGCCCTTCGGCATCTCGTTAATAGGTTAGTTCCATAAAATGCATAAAAACATTATAAAGTGCAAGCAAAACATGTAAGTATTGTCATAAAACAAGCATGGAACATCAGAAATTATAGGTACGTTGGAGACGTATCAATATGCACCACTCTTTAGCTAAATGTCTTGATGAAAAGCACGCATGAACATAGGGGGAATAAGGTTTAAACTTATTGAGCTATCCCTCCCCCCATAATGCATAAAGAAATCCAAAACATACTCTATTTGTCAAATAAGTGACTAATGAGCTTCATGTTGAGTCTTAGTAGTGAGTCCTAGATATATCTACGCGACGTCACGCTATTGTACTCTTACACGGTGGCTTCGGCCACCAACCTCCTCCTTGAGGAGTTTTTTATTCTCTTTTGGTTCCTTTTTTTATTTTCTTTGATCTTATTTTGGTTTCTTTCTCCTTTTGCATTTTGTTTTTCTTTTCTCCATGTTCTTTGTGGGAGAGTCACCCAAGCTTGGCTTTTCATGTTGATCCTTGCAAGTTTGGTTGAGTAGTACCTTACCAGTTTCTCGATCTAAACCCAAGCCAACACCTACATCTTGAGCCATTTCAGTCTAAACGCAAAAGCCTACAACATAATCTGGGATTTTTGAGACATGGAGCCTGGTACTACCGGTCCTTAGGCCGGTACTACCGCCCAGGTGCAGTGTCCTGACGACTGTCTGGATTTTGCCCTAGAACGGTGATACGTCTCAAACGTATCTATAATTTCTTATGTTCCATGCTACTTTTATGATGATACTCACATGTTTTATACACATTATATGTCGTTATAATGCATTTTCCGGCACTAACCTATTGACGAGATGCCGAAGAGCCAGTTGTTGTTTTCTGCTGTTTTTGGTTTCAGAAATCCTACAAAGGAAATATTCTCGGAATTGGACGAAATCAACGCGCAGGGTCTTATTTTTCCACGAAGCTTCCAGAAGACCGAAAGGATCACGAAGTGGGGCGACGAGGCGCCGCCACGCCAGGGCCGCACGGCCAGGCTAGGGCCCGCGCCGCCCTATTGTGTGGGGCCCTCGTGTCGCCCCTAAACCTACCCTTCCGCCTACTTAAAGCCTTCGTCGCGAAACCCCCAGTACCGAGAGCCACGATACGGAAAACCTTCCAGAGACGCCGCCGCCGCCAATCCCATCTCGGGGGATTCAGGAGATCGCCTCCGGCACCCTGCCGGAGAGGGGAATCATCTCCGGAGGTCTCTTCATCGCCATGATCGCCTCCGGATTGATGAGTGAGTAGTTCACCCCTGGACTATGGGTCCATAGCAGTAGCTAGATGGTTGTCTTCTCCTCATTGTGCTATCATGTCAGATCTTGTGAGCTGCCTATCATGATCAAGATCATCTATTTGTAATGCTACATGTTGTGTTTGTTGGGATCCGATGAATATTGAATACTATGTCAAGTTGATTATCAATCTATCATATATTTTGTTTATGTTCTTGCATGCTCTCCGTTGCTAGTAGAGGCTCTGGCGAAGTTGATACTTGTAACTCCAAGAGGGAGTATTTATGCTCGATAGTGGGTTCATACCTCCATTGAATCTAGGACAGTGACAGAAAGTTCTAAGGTTGTGGATGTGCTGTTGCCACTAGGGATAAAACATCGATGCTTTGTCTAAGGATATTTGTGTTGATTACATTACGCACCATACTTAATGCAATTGTCTGTTGTTTGCAACTTAATACTAGAAGGGGTTCGGATGATAACCTCGAAAGTGGACTTTTTAGGCATAGATGCATGTTGGATAGCGGTCTATGTACTTTGTCGTAATGCCTCGATTAAATCTCATAGTACTCATCATGATATATATATGTGCATTGTTATGCCTTCTTTATTTGTCAATTGCCCAACTGTAATTTGTTCACCCAACATGCTATTTATCTTATGGGAGAGACACCACTAGTGAGCTGTGGACCCCGGTCCATTCTTTACATCTGAAATACCATCTACTGCAATTGTTCTTTACTGTTCTTCATAAACAAACACCATCATCCACACTATACATCTAATCCTTTGTTTACAGCAAGCCGGTGAGATTGACAACCTCACTGTCACTACAAGAAAAGTTGCCATGGCCGACGAAGTTGAAGTCGCGCCGTGGTTGCTGGTGTACCATGGCCGACGATTTTGGGTATGTCCGTTGTGCATGTCAACACGTTTTTTTTCTCGTTTTTGAGGCCACCTAGCCCGACGAAAACGGCCAAAACGTGGCGTATGGTGTCCCGGGACGTGGTGCATCTCGAATTCTCGGGTTCGCCGGCCGAGTCAACGCAAATCCGCACCGCCGAGGGATGTAGGGCCCAGATGGCAGCCTCTCTGCATTGTTTTTTTTCTCGATCGCGCCATCTCGTTCAACGCTCTCCGATCGAGCCGTTTACGATGCAGGATCATGGGTCCTGCATGTCATCCTCTATGAACCAAAATTCTTTCTATTCTTGGATTTTTTTTGACCCCCTGATTTCTGGCTACTTCCTTTTTCTTTTGATCCCTTGCCGCCTTGGAAACGTTGAGACCGCTGCTGCTAATTGGGACCCGTGATGTCTACGGGTGCTTCTATTCTTGTAGACAGTGTTGGGCCTCCAAGAGCAGAGGTTTGTAGAACAGCAGCAAGTTTCCCTTAAGTAGATCACCCAAGGTTTATCGAACTCAGGGAGGAAGAGGTCAAAGATATCCCTCTCATGCAACCACCGCAACCACAAAGCAAGAAGTCTCTTGTGTCCCCAACACACCTAATAGGTGCACTAGTTCGGCGAAGAGATAGTGAAATACAAGTGGTATGAATGAATATGAGCAGTAGTAACAGCGCGAGAAAAGTGCTTGTCAGGCGTGCGGTTGATGGTAGTAATATTGCAGGAAGTAAAGATGCGGTAAAACAGTAAACAAGCAGCGATAGCAGTATTTAGGAACAAGGCCTAGGGATCATACTTTCACTAGTGGACACTCTCAACATTGATCACATAACAGAATAAATAGATAGATGCTAGACTCTACAACCTCTTGTTGGATGATGAACACCACTAACTGTGTAGGATTACATGAACCCTCAATGCCGGAGTTAACAAGCTCCACAATATTCAATGTTCATATTTAAATAACCTTAGAGTGCATAATAGATCAACATAACCAAACCAAGTACTAACATAGCATGCACACTGTCACCTTCACACTACGAAAGGAGGAATAGATCACATCAATACTATCATAGCAATAGTTAACTTCATAATCTACAAGAGATCACAATCATAGCCTACGCCAAGTACTACACGATGCACACACACTGTCACCATTACACCGTGCAGGAAGAATAAACTACTTTAATAACATCACTAGAGTAGCACACAGATAAATTGTGATACAAGACACATTGCAATCATAAAGAGATATAAATAAGCACTTCACTATGCCATTCATAACAGCGAATAAGTATTACGTGAAATATAGCCTAAGAGACCCACACGGTGCACACACTGTCACCTTTACACACGTGGGACAAGGAGTCTCCGGAGATCACATAAGTAAAACCCACTTGACTAGCACAATGACATCTAGATTACAAGCATCATCATCATATGAATCTCAATCATGTAAGGCAGCTCATGAGATTATTGTATTGAAGCACATAGGAGAGAGATTAACCACATAGCTACCGGTACAGCCCTTAGCCTCGATGGAGAACTACTCCCTCCTCATGGGAGATAGCAGCGTTGATGAAGATGGCGGTGATGTTGATCGAGGAGCCTTCCGGGAGCACTTCCCCGTCCCGGCGGCGTGCCGGAACAGAGACTCCTGTCCCCCAGATCTTGGCTTCGCGATGGCGGCGGCTTTGGAAGGTTTTCTCTGGTTTCGTCGAACGTGGTAGGGTTTTCGCGACGGAGACCTTAAGTAGGCGGAAGGGCAGCCTCGGAGGGGGCCTGGTAGACCCACACACTAGGGGGGCGCGCCCCACCCCTTGGCCGCGCCGCCCTGGCGTGTGGGGCCCCCTGGCTCCTCTCCGGTACTTCTTCGATGCTCTGGAACCTTCCGGGAAAAATAGGATGTTGGGCGTTGATTTCGTCCGATTCCGAGAATATTTCCTTACTAGGATTTCTGGAACCAAAAACAGCAGAAAACAGCAACTGGCCCTTCGGCATCTCGTCAATAGGTTAGTTCCGGAAAACGCATAATAATGACATAAAGTATGCATAAAACATGTAGATATCATCAATAATGTGGCATGGAACATAAGAAATTATCGATACGTCGGAGACGTATCGACATCCCCAAGCTTAGTTTCTGCTCGTCCCGAGCAGGTAAACGATAACAAAGATAATTTCTGGAGTGACATGCCATCATAACCTTGATCATACTATTGTAAACACATGTAATGAATGTAGCGATCAAAACAATGTAAATGACATGAGTAAACAAATGAATCATATAGCAAAGACTTTTCATGAATAGTACTTCAAGACAAGCATCAATAAGTCTTGCATAAGAGTTAACTCATAAAGCAATAATTCAAAGTAAAAGGTATTGAAGCAACATAAAGGAAGATTAAGTTTCAGCGGTTGCTTTCAACTTGTAACATGTATATCTCATGGATATTGTCAATGTAAAGTAATATAACAAGTGCAATATGCAAGTATGTAGGAATCAATGCACGGTTCACACAAGTGTTTGCTTCTTGAGATGGAGAGAAATAGGTGAACTGACTCAACATAAAAGGTAAAAGAATGGCCCTTCGCAGAGGGAAGCATTGATTGCTATATTTGTGCTAGAGCTTTGGTTTTGAAAACATAAAGAGAGCATAAAAGTAAAATTTTGAGAGGTTTTTGTTGTTGTCAACGAATGGTAGTGGGCACTCTAACTACCTTATCAACCGGACTTTCAAGAGCGGCTCCCATGAAGGACGTTATCTCTACCGAGCAAGGTAGATCATCCCTCTTCCCTTTTGTTTACACATGTACTTTAGTTTAGTTTTTCTTTATTTATGGATGACACTCCTCCCAACCTTTTGCTTACACAAGCCATGGCTAACCGAATCCTCGGGTGCCTTCCAACATTCACATACCATGGAGGAGTGTCTATTTGCAAAATTAAGTTGCTTACCGATAGATCGAGCAAAACATGTGAAGAGAATTATTAATGCAAGTTAATTAATTGGGGCTGGGCACCCCATTGCCAGCTCTTTTTGCAAAATTATTGGATAAGCGGATGAGCCACTAGTCCATTGGTGAAAGTCTATCTGAAGTAAATGACAAGATCAAAAGATAAACACCACATACTTCCTCATGAGCTATAAAACATTGACACAAATAAGAGGTGATAAATTTTGAATTATTTAAAGGTAGCACTCAAGCAATTTACTTTGGAATGGTGGAGAAATACCATGTAGTAGGTAGGTATGGTGGACACAAATGGCATAGTGGTTGGCTCAAGGATTTTGGATGCATGAGAAGTATTCCCTCTCGATACAAGGTTTAGGCTAGCAAAGTTATTTGAAACAAACACAAGGATGAACCGGTGCAGCAAAACTCACATAAAAGACATATTGTAAACATTATAAGACTCTACACCGTCTTCCTTGTTGTTCAAACTCTTTACTAGAAATTATCTAGACCTTAGAGAGACCAATTATGCAAACAAAATTTTAGCAAGCTCTATGTATTTCTTCATTAATGGGTGCAAAGTATATGATGCAAGAGCTTAAACATGAGCACAACAATTGCCAAGTATCAAATTATCCAAGACATTTTATCAATTACTACATGTAGCATTTCCCGTTTCCAACCATATAACAATTAACGAAGCAGTTTCAACCTTCGCCATGAACATTAAAAGCTAAGAACACATGTGTTCATACGAACCAGCGGAGTGTGTCTCTCTCCCACACAAGCATTTATTCAAACAAAAAAAAACAAAAACAAACAGACGCTCCAAGTAAAGTACATAAGATGTGACCGAATAAAAATATAGTTTCAAGAGAAGAAACCTGATAAGTTGTCGATGAAGAAGGGGATTCCTTGGGCATCCCCAAGCTTAGGTGCTTGAGTCTTCTTGAAATATGCAGGGATGAACCACGGGGGCATCCCCAAGCTTAGAGCTTTCACTCTCCTTGATCGTAGTATATCATCCTCCTCTCTTGACCCTTGAAAACTTCCTCCACACCAAACTCGAAACAAACTCATTAGAGGGTTAGTGCATAATAAAAATTCACATGTTCAGAGGTGACACAATCATTCTTAATACTTCTGGACATTGCACAAAGCTACTGGACATTAATGGAACAAAGAAATTCATCCAACATAGCAAAAAAGGCAATGCGAAATAAAAGGCAGAATCTGTCAAAACAGAACAGTCCGTAAAGACGAATTTTATTGAGTCACCAGACTTGCTCAAATGAAAATGCTCAAATTGAATGAAAGTTGCGTACATATCTGTGGATCACTCATGTAAATTGGCATAATTTTCTGAGTTACCTACAGAGAATTAGTCCCAGATTCGTGACAGCAAGAAATCTGTTTCTGCGCAGTAATCCAAATCTAGTATGAACCTTACTATCAAAGACTTTACTTGGCACAACAATGCAACAAAATTAAGATAAGGAGATGTTGCTACAGTAGTAATAACTTCCAAGACACAAATACAAAATAAAAGTACTGTAACAAAATAAACACATGGGTTATCTCCCAAGAAGTTCTTTCTTTATAGCCATTAAGATGGGCTCAGCAGTTTTAATGATGCACTCGCAAGAAATAGTAGTTGAAGCAAAAGAGAGCATCAAGAGGCAAATTCAAAACAAATTTAAGTCTAACATGCTTCATATGCATAGGAGTTTTGTAAATAAACAAGTTCATGAAGAAAAAAGTAACAAGCATAGGAAGATAGAACAAGTGTAGCTTCAAAAATTTCAGCATATAGAGAGGTGTTTTAGTAACATGAAAATTTCTACAACCATATTTTCCTCTCTCATAATAACTTTCAGTAGCAACATGAGCAAACTCAACAATATAACTATCACATAAAACATTCTTATCATGAGTCTCATGCATAAAATAATTACTCTCCACATAGGCATAATCAATTTTATTAGTTGTAGTGGGAGAAAATTCAACAAAGTAGCTATCATTATTATTCTCATCATCAAATATAGGAGGCATATTGTAATCATAATCAAATTTATCCTCCATAACAGGCGGTACTAAAAGACCAATATCATTATAATCATCATAAATAGGAGGCAAAGTATCATCAAAGTAAATTTTCTCCTCAATGCTTGGGGGACTAAAAATATCATGCTCATCAAAGCCAGCTTCCCCAAGCTTAGAATTTTCCATATCATTAGCAACAATGGTGTTCAAAGCGTTCATACTAATATGTTCCATAGGTTTTTTAATTTTCGCATCAAACCATCCATGTCTTAAATCAGGAAATAGAATAAGAAGCTCATTGTTGTCCATTATGCCAAACTAGTGTAACCAAGAAACAAAAAGATGCAATTGCAGGATCTAAAGGAAATAGCTTCGAGCACACACACAATGGCAACAGAAAAGTACTTTACCTGGGACCGGAGTATGAGTGCCTTTTACCTTTCCTCCCCGGCAACGGCGCCAGAAAAGTGCTAGTTGCCGGGGTCCGGTGTGTGAGTGCCGTTTACCTTTCCTCCCCGGCAACGGCGCCAGAAAAGTGCTTGATGTCTACGGGTGCTTCTATTCTTGTAGATAGTGTTGGGCCTCCAAGAGCAGAGGTTTGTAGAACAGCAGCAAGTTTCCCTTAAGTGGATCACCCAAGGTTTATCGAACTCGGGGAGGAAGAGGTCAAAGATATCCCTCTCATGCAACCACTGCAACCACAAAGCAAGAAGTCTCTTGTGTCCCCAACACACCTAATAGGTGCACTAGTTCGGCGAAGAGATAGTGAAATACAAGTGGTATGAATGAATATGAGCAAGTAGTAACGGCGCCGTGAAAAGTGCTTGTCAGGCGTGCGGTTGATGGTAGTAATATTGCAGGAAGTAATGATGCGAGTAAAACGAGTAAACAAGCGGCGATAGCGATATTTAGGAACAAGGCCTAGGGATCATACTTTCACTAGTGGACACTCTCAACATTGATCACATAACAGAATAAATAGATAGATGCTAGACTCTACACCCTCTTGTTGGATGATGAACACCACTAATCGTGTAGGATTACATGAACCCTCAATGCCGGAGTTAACAAGCTCCACAATATTCAATGTTCATATTTAAATAACCTTAGAGTGCATAACGGATCAACATAACCAAACCAAGTACTAACATAGCATGCACACTCGTCACCTTCACACTACGAAAGGAGGAATAGATCACATCAATACTATCATAGCAATAGTTAACTTCATAATCTACAAGAGATCACAATCATAGCCTACGCCAAGTACTACACGATGCACACACTGTCACCATTACACCGTGCGGGAGGAATAAACTACTTTAATAACATCACTAGAGTAGCACACAGATAAATTGTGATACAAGACACATTGCAATCATAAAGAGATATAAATAAGCACTTCACTATGCCATTCATAATAGTGAATAAGTATTCTGTGAAATATAGCCTAAGAGACCCACACGGTGCACACACTGTCACCTTTACACACGTGGGACAAGGAGTCTCCGGAGATCACATAAGTAAAACCCACTTGACTAGCACTATGACATCTAGATTACAAGCATCATCATCATATGAATCTCAATCATGTAAGGCAGCTCATGAGATTATTGTATTGAAGCACATAGGAGAGAGATTAACCACATAGCTACCGGTACAGCCCTTAGCCTCGATGGAGAACTACTCCCTCCTCATGGGAGACAGCAGCGTTGATGAAGATGGCGGTGATGTTGATGGAGGAGCCTTCCGGGGGCACTTCCCCGTCCCGACGGCGTGCCGGAACGGAGACTCCTGTCCCCCGGATCTTGGCTTCGCGATGGCGGCGGCTCTGGAAGGTTTTCTCTGGTTTCGTCGAACGTGGTAGGGTTTTCGCGACGGAGACCTTAAGTAGGCGGAAGGGCGGCCTCGGAGGGGGCCTGGTGGGCCCACACACTAGGGGGACGCGCCCCACCCCTTGGCCACGCCGCCCTAGCGTGTGGGGCCCCCTGGCTCCTCTCCGGTACTTCTTCGATGCTCTGGAACCTTCCAGGAAAAATAGGATGTTGGGCGTTGATTTCGTCCAATTCCGAGAATATTTCCTTACTAGGATTTCTGGAACCAAAAACAGGAGAAAACAGCAACTGGCCCTTCGGCATCTCGTCAATAGGTTAGTTCCGGAAAACGCATAATAATGACATAAAGTATGCATAAAACATGTAGATATCATCAATAATGTGGCATGGAACATAAGAAATTATCGATACGTCGGAGACGTATCAACCCGCATGTCATCCTCTATGAGCAATCAACTTTCTTTTCTTGGAATTTTTTTTGGCACCTCAAATTTGGTCACTTGCCTTTTTCTTTCGATCCCCTGCCGCCTCTCAAACGGTGATACCGCTACTGCTAAATGGGACCCGCATGTCATCCTCTATGTACTATAAAACTTTCTTTTCTTGGATTTTTTTTGGCACCTCATATTTGGTCACTTACCTTTTTCTTTCGATCCCCTGCCACCTCTCAAACGGTGAGACCGCTGCTGCTAAATGGGACCCGCATGTCATCCTCTATGTACTATAAAACTTTCTTTTCTTGGATTTTTTGGGAACCTCATATTTGGTCACTTGCCTTTTTCTTTCGATCCCGTGCAGCCTCTCAAACGGTGATACCGCTGCTACTAAATGGGACCCGCATGTCATCCTCTATGTACAATCAAGTTTCTTTTCTTGAATTATTTTTGGCTCCTGATATTTGGTCACTTGCCTTTTTCTTTCGATCTCATGCCACGTTGAGGACCACTGCAGGCTCATGGGACCCGCATGTCATCCTCTATGTACTATAAAACTTTCTTTTCTTGGATTCTTTTTGGCACCTCATATTTGGTCACTTGCCTTTTTCTTTCGATCCCCTGCCGCTTCTCAAACGGTGATACCGCTGCTGCTAATTGGGACCCGCATGTCATCATCTATGTACAATCAAGTTTCTTTTCTTGAATTATTTTTGGCTCCTGATATTTGGTCACTTGCCTTTTTCTTTCGATCTCATGCCACGTTGAGGACCCTGCTGGCTCATGGGACCCGCATGTCATCCTCTATGTGTTATAAAAGTTTATTTTCTTGGGTTTTTTTTCACCCTCTGATTTTTGGCTATTTCCTTTTGCTTTTGATCCCCTGCCGCCTTGGAAACGTTGAGTAAGGTGCTGACTCATGGGACCCGCATGTCATCCTCTATGTACAATCAACTTTCTTTTTCTTTTGATCTCAAGCCGCATTTGAAACGTTGAGACCGCTGCTGCTAATTGGGACCCGCATGTCATCCTCTATGTACAATAAAGTTTTTTTCTTGGATTATCTTTGGCTCCTGATATTTTGTCACTTGCCTTTTTCTTTCGATCTCATGCCGCCTTTGAAACGTTGAGTAAGCTCGCTGGCTCATGGGTCCCGCATGTCATCCTCTACGAACAATAAAAGTTTCCTTTCTTGGAGTTATTTTTGACCCCTAATTTCTGGCTATTTGCCTTTTTCTTTTGATCTCCTGCCCCCTTTAAAACGATGAGGACGCTGTTGGCAGGTCGGTCCCACATGTCATCCTCTGTGAACAATAAAAGTTTCCTTTGATGGATTTATTTTGAATCCCTAATTAATTTCGGGATATTTCCTTTTTTTTCCTTTGATCCCCTGCCGCCTTGGAATCGTTGAGGATCTTCGCCGCCTCATGGGTCCCGCATGTCATCCTCTCAGAATGGTAAATGTTTCTTTTCTTGGATTTTGTTTACCAAATGATTTTTGGCTAATTTTTTCTTTCGATCTCCTGCCGCCTTTAAAACGTTGAGGACGCTGCTGGCTCACGGGTCCCACATGTTAGCCTCTATGAACAATAAACGCTGAGGATGCTGCTGCCTCATGGGTCCCGCATGTCATCCTCTTAGAACGAAAATGTTTCTTTTCTTGGATTTTTTACCAACATATTTTTGGTTTATTTTTTCTTTCCATCCCCTGCCGCCTTTAAAACGTTGACGACGCTGCTGGCTCATGGGTCCCCGATGTCAGCCTCCCCGTACAAGAAACATATGATATCTTGATTATTTTGCAGACAATAAACAGTGTATTGCGCTCCGAGCTATTTCAAACGGATAATTAAATCTTTATTTTTACATAAAAAAACTTATATGTTGAATCTCCTTGTTTTTTTGTCTTTGCGAAGCATAGGACTTTCCTGTTTTTTTAGAAAATTCGGAACTTTCCTGTTTTGGAGTGGGCTGAAATTGTACGAGTCAAAAGGCCAAGCAGGATAGTTCGAAGGCCCAGATGTCCAGATGTAGCCCAATTGAAATCTTTCTTCTTTAATTTTTTTCACCCCCGATTTCCGGCTACTTCATTTTTCTTTTGGTTCTCGTGCCGCCTTGGAAACATTGAGACCGCTAGCTGCAAAATGGGACCCGCATGTCATCCTCTACGTACAATAAAATTTCTTTTCTTGGATTATTTTTGGCTCTCGATATTTGGTCACTTGCCTTTTTCTTTCGATCCCGCGCAGCCTCTCAAACGGTGATACCGCTGCTTGCTAAATGGGACCCGCATGTCATCCTCTATGTACAATCAAGTTTCTTTTCTTGAATTATTGTTGGCTCCTGATATTTGGTCACTTGCCTTTTTCTTTCGATCTCATGCCACGTTTGAAACGTTGAGGAACCTGCTGGATCATGGGACCCGCATGTCATCCTCTATGTACTATAAAACTTTCTTTTCTTGAATTATTTTTGGCTCCTCATATTTGGTCACTTGCCTTTTTCTTTCGATCTCATGCCACGTTTGAAACGTTGAGGAACCTGTCGGCTCATGGGACCCGCATGTCATCCTCTATGTACTATAAAAGTTCATTTTCTTTGTTTTTTTCACCCTCCGATTTTTGGCTATTTCCTTTTTCTTTTGATCCCCTGCCGCCTTGGAAACGTTGAGTAAGCTGCTAGCTCATGGGACCCGCATGTCATCCTCTATGTCCATCAACTTTATTTTCTTGGATTTTTTTGACCCCCTAATTTCTGGCTACTTTCTTTTTCTTTTGATCTCAAGCCGCAGTTGAAACGTTGGGACCGCTGCTGCAAAATGGGACCCGCATGTCATCCTCTATGTAAATAAAGTTTGTTTTCTTGGATTATCTTTGGCTCCGGATATTTTGTCACTTGCCTTTTTCTTTCGATCTCATGCCGCCTTTGAAACTTTAAGTAAGCAGCTGGCTCATGGGTCCCGCATGTCATCCTCTACGAACAATAAAAGTTTCCTTTCTGGGAGTTATTTTTTACCCCTAATTTCTGGCTACTTGCCTTTTTCTTTTGATCTCCTGCCCCCTTTGAAACGATGAGAACGATCTGTTGGCAGTGTCGGTCCCACATGTCATCCTCTATGAACAATAAAACTTTCCTTTGATGGATTTATTTTGAACCCCTAATTAATTTCTGGATATTTCCTTTTTTTCTTTTGATCCCCTGCCGCCTTGGAATCGTTGAGGATGCTGCTGCCTCATGGGTCCAGCATGTCATCCTCTCAGAACGATAAATGTTTATTTTCTTGGATTTTTGACCAACTGATTTTTGGTTAATTTTTTCTTTCCATCCCCTGCCGCCTTTAAAACGTTGACGACGCTGCTGGCTCATGGGTCCCCGATGTCAGCCTCCCCGTACAAGAAACATGTGATATCTTGATTATTTTGCAGACAATATGTCGGGGGGAAGACCCCGGGTAGGGCAATGGACGCGGAGCAGCCGGCTGGCCACTGGCCGGCTCGCGGCAAAGGCCGGCTGAGGAGCAGCCGGCTGGCGCCGTGGCCGGCTGGTCCGGAAGCCGGCTGGCTCTAGGTCCTAGTCGGCCTGGCTACGGCCGCCAATGCTTGTAGCCTGGGCCGGCTTCTACAAGCCATATCCGATCGGGGTTTGTACCTCGGACCGACTCGAGGGCGGCAAGTCTTGCACTCGGAAGGAACCGGGTTGGTGATCCGGGTTCCTAAAGTCCACGCTGACTCCATCTTCCGTAAAGCGCGGGGCACTGTGGAGCAATAGTGCCACGCGGCGGACAGGCCGTCAGGGCCTACGACGATCCGTACTGGCTACAGTGGCTGACGGCGACAGGAACACTTCCTCCATACCGCTGACCGTGGCAGCCGGATGGGACAGGCCACGATGCCTCAACCACTCCTGACGTCACCGCCTCGGGAAGGAGCGGAAGCCGGAGCCGGCCAAGCCGGCCGATAAACTATAGGGTCTTATGTGTAAAGTGCCGGTGCCTATATAAGCCGCACTACCCCTCTAGCGCGAGGGACGATCGATCATTTATTGCTTTCACCTACCTACGGAGCTGCCCCGTGAGAGAGACCATCGTCTCCCTTAGCCTCTCGGGGCCAGCCGGACACGGCTCTAGGAGCACCATTGTATCTGCGTGATATCATATACACTCTAGCGGGAGTAGAGGTTTTACCTCCATCGGAGGGCCTCGAACCCAGGTGCGTCGCCGTGTCGCTCGTGCCCATACCCGCTTCCGGATACCACCGTGAGATCCCTCGGGAGCCCCTTCGATTAGCCACCCTATGGCATATGCCGTGACGATACCACGACATTTGGCGCCCACCGTGGGGCCTTCGGCATCCTCGGCCGGTGTCTTCATCCGGACGGGCCTCACCATCACCACCGGCGAGCGAGTCGCTTCGAGGCTTGATCCGGAGATTCGGCTCCCTCGGCTGCGTCGGCGACAACGGCTGGCTGCTTCGCCGACCGGCCCTTCCCAGCCGGCGGCAGCGTCATCTCCTTCGGCGGCCACGACGTCTACGTCGCCACCGTCGCACCGCCGCGCTGCCCGCGGCAGGTGCTGCGCTGCGCCAGCCCTCCTCCGCGAGCCGGTAGCAGCGCTCCCGCCAGCCCCGCCGTCGTGCAAGTCATGATGGCTGGCGAGGAGATCCCCGTGAAGAACCCGCGCACCCGCGGCCCTGACCTGGAGCGCGACGCCGGCGGGCGCGCATCCGCATCAGGCGCAAAGGCGCCACCACCACCCTCCCGGCTGGAGCAAGTCCGGGCAAAGCTGAGCACTCCGCTCACCACCGGCAGCGGCGCCGACGCCGCCGCCGTTGAGGCAGACCTGGAGGCGCACCGCGTGCTCCTCCTCAAGCGAGACCGAGGAGCTGGCTGCTGCTAAGCGCCAGTGGGACATCACCCAGCGCGAGTACAATCGCGCCCACGGCCTCACCCCAGGCGGCGACAACCCCAGCCGAGCCGGCCAGATCCGCCGCAGAGGCCGCGACCTAGGCGCCGAGATCGACCGCGACGGCGGCGACGCGCCGGCTCCGTCAATGGAGCTGCCCATCTACAACACCCCCGACAAGAACATGCTCGCGGCTGAAGCCGCCGCAGAAGAGCTGCACCGCCTCGAAGGCGAAGAGTTACGTCGCCAGACTGCACGGGTGGCTGATTTGGTGAAGGCTGCCAACCGGCAGTCGAAAGAACCCAGGTACGCCCGAGACCCTAAAGCCTCTCGCGCTCGTGGTGCCGCAGGCAATGCCAGGGATACGGCCGAGTCCACCTCTCCAGCACCAAGCCGGCGCAGCGACTCCCGCGCCACGCGCGCAACCTCGAGCCGGCCGAGCCACCAACCAGGCGGCGGCAGCAGCCGCAGCCGGGCTCCACCAAGCCGGAACCAGGAGCAAGAGTCCGAGCCTCGACGCCCTCACCGGCCGGCTCCGAAACCGGCGGCGCTCGACGGCCGGCCCACTCCCGGCCGGGCCCGCGCATCGAGCCCGCCGACGCCGGAGACCGCCTCGACCGGCTGATCGAATCCCGCATCGCGGAAGAGGAGCGCCGGCTTGCCCCAAGTGCTTCGGGCCCCGCATCGCCAACGAGCCCGTGGTCGACGGCTTCCGGCTCCCGCGCGACACCCCCAAGTACGGCGGCACCGCCAAGCCGGAGGACCGGGCTGCTGGATTACTCCACCGCGGTCGGCATCGCCCGGGGCAACAAGCGGCTGGGCGGTACGCTATTCCCCACGATGCTGGTCGGCTCCGCCCGCACCGGCTCAACAACCTGCCGGCCGGCAGCATCAACGGCTGGCTGGACTTCCAGGAAGCCTTCGTTAGCAACTTCACCGGCACCTATCGCCGGCCGGGTCGCCCTCAACAGCTTGAGATGTGCAAGCAGGGCCCGGACGAGACGGATCACGCGTACCTGACGCGCTGGTGCGAGATGCGCAACTCTTGCGAGGGCGTGCACGAGATGCAGGCCATCAGCTTCTTCATGGGAGGCTGCCGGCCCAACACCATGTTGTGGCACAAGCTACGCCGCAGCGAGCCCAAGACGATGGCCGCCTTGATGGTCATCGCAGACAAGTACGCGCCGCGCGAGGAAGCCGGCAAGGCGCCGGCTGATATTTCACCGGCCCCAGCAAGACGGGACAACAACAAGCCGGCTGAGCACAAGCCGGCCGAGGGCGGCTCGCATGGCAGCCGGCGGGACAACTACCGCGGCAAGCGTCACAGTGACCAGCCGGACCGCCGGTACGGTTCCGCCCACGTGGCAGCCGTGTCGGACAACGCGGCAGGCGGCAGCCGCCGCCAGAAGCAAACAGACCGGCAATGGAAGCCGAAGTACACCTTCGAGCGGATGCTCGACTCGCCGTGCAAGTACCACGGCGGCAAGAACCCCTCCAACCACACAACCCGCGACCGCCACTTCATGAAGCGGGCGACAAGCGGTGAGCCTCTCCCGCCTCCACCCCCGCCTCCACCAGCCGGCGGGCCGGGTGGCCAAGCCGGCGCAGAGAACGCCAACCTCGAGCACCACGAGGCTAACCAAGTGCACCATGCCGGCCGATATCTGGGCGAAGATGCCGCCTACATCATCTTCACCTCCGAGCCCGAGGACAAGACGAGCCAGCAGAGCCGTTCCCTCGAGGTCAACGCGGTCATCCCACCGGTCCCCCAGTACCTAAACTGGTCGAGCGAGGCCATCACTTTTGATCGCCGCGACACACCGGCTATCTCCGCCGAAGCCGGGCAGCTACGCCATGGTCCTCGACCCCACCATCGGCACAACCCGGCGCAGCGTGCGTTTTCGCGCGTCCTCATCGATGGCGGCAGCAGCATCAACATCCTCTACCGCGACACCGCCCGCAAGCTGGGCATCCAGGAGGCCGAGTTGCGCCCCACCCCCACCGTCTTCCATGGCATCGTGCCAGGCCATTGCTGCCAGCCGATTGGCCGGATCACGCTGGAAGTAATGTTCGGGAAGCCGGATCACTTCCGCACCGAGAGAATCGAGTTCGAGGTGGTGGACCTCGTGAGTCCCTACCACGCGCTCCTGGGCAGGCCGGCCACGACCAAGTTCATGGCGGTGCCCCACTATGGGTACCTAAAGATGAAGCTGCCCGGCCCCAAGGGGGTCATCACCATAGCCGGCGACTATCGCCGCCTCCATGGACTGCGCCACGCGAGCTCCAAGATGGCCCGGACGCTGGTCATCGCCACCGAGAAGCAGCTCATCCACGACGCCGTTGCCCTCGCCAAGGCCGCGCGAGACGGACATGCCGGCTGCGGGCAACCCGGCTGGGACGACCCACTTCCGGCCGGCCGACAACACCAAGAAGATCTCGCTGGACCCGGCGCAGCCGGACAAGTTCGTCACCATCGGTGCCGGCTTGAGCAAGAAATAGGAAAGCGAGCTCACCACCTTCCTCCGTGAGAATCGGGACATCTTCGCATGGACTCCAAGAGACATGCCGGGTGTGCCGAGGGAGTTGGCTGAGCACCACCTCCACGTCCGGCCTGAAGCCAAGCCGGTGAAGCAGCCTCTCAGGCGCTTCGCCGAAGAACGAAGGAAGGCCATCGGTGAAGAAATCGCTCGGCTCCTAGCTGCCGGCTTCATCATGGAAGTGCCGCACCCGGACTGGTTGGCGAACCCGGTCCTGGTTTTGAAGAAGAACGGCTCCTGGCGCATGTGTATCGACTACACCAGCCTCAACAAGGCGTGCCCGAAGGACCCCTTTCCCCTGCCGCGCATAGATCAAGTCATAGACTCGACTGCCGGCTGTGAATTGTTGTCTTTTCTAGATGCATATTCAGGCTACCACCAGATTCCTTTGAATCCGGATGATCAAATAAAGACTTCGTTCATTACCCCGTACGGGCTCATCGCTTACACGACTATGCCATTCGGCTTGAAAAACGCAGCGCCACCTACCAAAGGTGCATGCAAAAGTGTTTGCGGGATCAAATCGGCGTAAATGTTCACGCATATGTGGATGATGTCGTTGTAAAAACCAAGGAGATGCCTACCCTCCTTGATGACCTGAGCGAAACCTTCACCAATCTGCGAAGATTCCGGATGAAGCTCAACCCGGCCAAGTGCACATTCGGCGTGCCAGCCGGCCAACTCCTGGGCTACCTCGTCTCTCAGCGAGGAATCGAAGCCAACCCGGAGAAGATCAGTGCCATTGAGAAAATGGAGCTGCCGCAGTGCCTCAAGGACGTCCGAAGTTCGGCTGGCTGCTCGGCTTCCTTGAGCCGCTTCGTCGGCCGCGGCGGGAGAAGGCACGCCCTATATCGATTGATGAGGAAGGCGGACAAGTTCGTCCGGTCACCGCAGAGCGGATGAAGCCTTCCGTGACTTAAAGCGCGTGCTCTCAACCGCGCCAATCCTTGCAACGCCGGCTTCAATGGAGCCGATGCTGTTGTACATCGCAGCCACCAACCGAGTGGTTAGCGTTGTCCTGGTGGTGGAGCGCAAAGAAGCCGAAAACAGAGAGCAGCTGGTCCAACGCCCAGTCTACTACCTCAGCGAAGTGCTCTCCCAGTCGAAGCAAAACTACCCCCACTACCAGAAGGTCACCTACGGCGTCTACATGGCAGCCAAGAAGCTCAAGCATTACTTTCAAGAACATCCCATCAGGGTGGTTGCCACAGCACCTTTGGCGGAAATTATCGGCAGCAAGGATGCCAACGGCCGGGTTGCCAAGTGGGCCCTGGAGCTAGCCGCCCACACCATCCTCTACGAGCCACGCACAGCCATCAAGTCGCAGATTCTCGCGGACTTCTTCGTCGACTGGGCCGAGATGCGTACCGCGCCACTGTGCCGGATTCCACACACTGGAAGATGCACTTCGACGGCTCGAAGATGCGCAACGGCCCGGGAGCCGGCATCGTCATCACCTCTCCCAAGGGTGACCGGCTGGACTACGTCCTGCAGATCCACTTCGCCGCATCCAACAATGTGGCGGAGTATGAAGCACTCATTCATGGGCTGAAGCTGGCCAAGGAGATTGGCGTGCGTCGCATACTCTGCTTCGGCGACTCCGACTTGGTCATACAGCAAGCATTCGGCGACTGGGACGCGAAGGACGCCAACATGGCCTCGTACCGCTTCCATGTCCAGCAGCTATCCGGCTTCTTCGACGGCTGCGAATTCCACCATGTGCCACGGGCAAACAACGAGGCGGCTGACGCCTTGTCCAAGATTGGCTCAACCCGGCAAGCTATTCCGCCGGGCATCGCCTTGGCGGTTCTCAAGAAGCCGTCCATCATACCGTCACCGGATTCGGATTCAATATTCGTGCCGGCTGACCTGGGGGCTGCTCAGCCGAACCCGGGGGCTTCATCGCCCAAGTCGGGGGCTAACAAGCCAAACCCGCCGGCTACCACGCCGAACCCGGGGACTTCTCAGTCCAACCCGGGGGCTCCATCGCCAAACTCGGGGGCTAGCAAGCCGAACCCGCCGGCCCGCAAGCCGGACCCGGCGACCATGAAGTCGAATCCGGAAGCTCCCACGCAGGAGGCCCTGTTGGTCAGCGTATTCGAGATAAGATGCGTACCTTCATGGGCACAAGAATTCCTCTCCTACCTCACCGACGGTGTGTCTGCTCGATGATAGAGTCCAGGCCGGGCAGATTGAGAGAAGGGCCAAGGCCTATACCATCATCAACCACCAGCTGCACAAACGCAGCGTAAGTGGGGTGTTCCGGCGGTGCGTCGAGCCGGCTGAAGGGATTGAACTCCTACGGGAAATCCATCAAGGAGAGTGCGGACATCACGCCTCATCCAGAGCCATAGTGGCCAAAGCTTTCCGGCACGGTTTTTACTGGCCGACTGCGCTCAGAGACGCAGAAGATTTGGTGAAGAAGTGCAACGGCTGTCAGCGCTTCTCAAAGCAAAGACACCAGCCGACTTCCGCCTTGAAAACCATCCCCATCACATGGCCATTTGCCGTATGGGGCTTGGATATGGTGGGCCCATTCAGAACAGCGCGAGGCGGCATGACACATCTCTTGGTGATGATTGATAAATTCACCAAGTGGATCGAAGCCAAGCCAATCAAGAAACTGGACGGGTCCACAGCCGTCACATTCCTCAAGGAAATCATCGTGAGGTTCGGCTACCCCCACACCATCATCACCGACAACGGCACCAACTTCTCCCAAGGCATCTTCTCTCGCTATTGCGGGGAAATGGGGATCCGGATGGCCCTATCTTCTGTGGCACACCCAGAGTCCAATGGACAAGTGGAAAAGGCTAACGGCTTAGTCCTAGCCGGCATCCGGCCCCGGCTGGTGGAGCCGCTCGAGCGAGCAGCCGGCTGCTGGATTGAAGAATTGCCCAATGTGCTGTGGAGCCTCCGCACAACGACAAATCGCTCAGTCGGCTTCACACCATTTTTCCTCGTATACGGGGCCGAAGCCGTCTCCGCCGGCCGATATCGAGCACGACGCGCCAAGGATCAAGCTCTACACGAAGCCGAAGCCAAAGAAGCTCGCGAAGATGGAGTTGACCTGGTCGAAGAGGCCCGGCTGCTGGCTGAGTCTAGATCTACCATCTACCAGCAAAGCCTCCGACGCTATCACAGCCGGAAGGTCCAGCCCTTAGCATTCCGAGAAGGAGACCTAGTGCTCCGGCTGATCCAGCGGACAGCCGGACAGCATAAACTGTCATCCCCATGGGAGGGTCCCTTCATCGTGAGCAAGGCGGTAGGCAATGATTCCTACTATCTCATAGATGCCCAAGAGGCTAAGAAAAACAAGCCGGACAAGGCCGACGAGGAGACTAAACGTCCCTGGAATGTCAGGTTACTCCGCCCATTTTACACATGAGAACAGGAATGTATGTATCCCTTGTATCCCTTTTGTGAGTTATGAAAAAGCTTGCGCCAAGAGCGCCGTTTACGACAAGTTTTTCGCGTACTTTACCTTGTTTCGCCAATTGGCTTGAACCCTCTCACGCGGTCGGCTCAGTAACGTGATCCGGTTTCCGACAGCCGGCTTCCGACCCAGCTACAGACCGCAACCCGGCTGTCCGGCTGGCGGGAGTAAGGCCTAGGGAGCCGGCACGCGAAAAACGGCTAAGGGAAAGAGTAAAAGCGAGTTGACTTGCAACTTTTCATAAAAGTGCCGGATTGCCGAATTCAGCTCGTTCGACCGAAATACTGTCGGTCTCACCCAGCGGCCCGCTCTTGATCCGGCGACGGATCGCAAGTCGGACGTACGACCGGCAAGGGCACAGCCAAAGAGTGGGGCGGATGGGAAAAAGCGAACGAGTCGAAAGAAAGCAACTCGGCACACAAATGATTAACAAACACATTAAAGTGTGGCATAATTAAAAGGCGATAATATTGTCTTACATCTGCACCCGGCATCCCGGGGATTTAATAAATTGTCTTGCAAAAGAACAACTGAAAAGCAGGTAAACTAAGCCGGAGGGGCATCAGTGGAGCCGGCTGCCGGGTCGTCCTCAGGCACGTCTTCCGCCTCCTCCTCATCCATGTATTCTTCATCATCGGATGGAGGAGGGTTCGGGTCCGCGACGAAGAGGGTCTTGTCGACGAAGTCGGCGATGGTGCTGGCTCGAGCAAGGCGGGCGGCCTTGAGATCGGCTGGGAGCTTGTCCTCCACGCCGGCTCGCCGGAACTCAAGCTGCCCCAGGTCCACCTCGTTGTACCAGGAGAGGACGAAGGACAGCGCCATATCGGCACCGGCGCGCGTGGCCGACTCCTTCCAGTCGAGGAAGCGGTCCGGCGCCCGCTCCATCGCGGAGATGAGGCCGGAGATGTCTTGCGGCGCCGCCTCTCCAGGCCACAGCATGGGCACCAGCTCTTCGGCCGCCTTCCGCAGCTCCCAGCCGAGCTTGGTAACGGGCTCGATACGGGCAGCCATGGACGCCAGATGGTCCTCCATGGATAAGTACTCCGAGCTGCCCTCGCCGGTTTCCCGCCTCCTGGAATCGCGCGCGAGGCCAACGGCTGCCAAAGCCGCCTCCTGCGTCTCCGGGAAGGCCGCTGCAAGAAGAAGAAGCATGTCAGAAGCCATCAAAGCCGAAATAAGCTGCAAAACGCAAATTTTCGAAGTAAGACTGGTGGCAGCCGGCAAGAACCGACTGCCCCCAGCCCGAAGATGGAGATTCCGAAGCTCTAAAGTAAGCCTGGCGGCAGCCGGCAAGAACCGACTGCCCCCAGCACGAAGATGGAGATTTCGAAGTCCTAAGCCAAAAGGAAAAGCCTGGCGGCAGCTGGCAAGAACCGACTGCCACCAGCCCGAAGATGGAGATAGCAAAGAAATCAGAAGTTTCTGCTGCCGGCTACCAACGAAAGCCGGCAACCGACAGCCGAAAGCCGGCAAAGGGAAAGGAACATAGAGATGCACTCACCCGCCAAGCCGCGATCAAGCGCGCCAATCTCGTCCGTCCAGCGCTTGGCGGTAGCCGTCAGCTGCGTGGACTTGGCGGTGACCTCCTCCTGCAGCGCAAGCCGCTGCTTCTCCACCTCCGACAGCCGCCGGCTCAGATCCTCCACCTTCTCCTTCTCCGCCGTCCTGAGGGAGTTGAGCTCGGCGAGGTGGTTCTGCTCCATCAGGCGCAGCCGCGTCAGCTCCCCCTCAGCCACCTTGAGCTTGGCGGCCGCTGATCGTTTGGCCTCCTCACTCTCGGTGCACTGGGCGCGAGCAGCCCGGAGATCCGACTCCAGCCGCGGAACCTTGGCGGCTTCAACTGAAAAGCAGCCGGAAAGAAAGTGTCAGCCAACCAAGACCCAAAAAAGAAACAAGACACCAAGTCGAAAGAGGCAGGAACTTACCCTTGGCGGCCTCCAGCTCGCGGGCCAAGTCGGCCCGATCCAGCTTGGCCTTGTGGTAATGGGTAACGGCGCGGTTGTACAGAGTGGTGCGCCGATCCATCACAACCTAAGGAAAGAAGGAAAATCAGTCAGTCGAACAGGCGAAACCCGTGCCGGCTCCAAGCAGCCGGCCCATGCCTCGGAGGGCTACCAGGATAACAATCAGATCAAAAACAGATAAAACTTACCTTGCCGGCTTCCTCCACCTGGGCGACGTTAGCCGCGGCCTCGGCTGCCCGGCCTTGAGATTGGCCCGCGAGGCCGGAGAAGAACATCTCCACCGATGCTTGGCCGGGGTTCCCCTCCCGGCTGGTCACCTCGCGAGAGTCGGCGCGGAGCCACGCTTGCTCCATGGTGGCAGCCGAGCCGAGGCTGGAGTCGGAGGCGGACGGCACCTGAAGAAGAAGTGCGCCCTTGGCCACGTGCAGGCCTTGCGGTGACGCCGATGAGGTCCCCGTCCTCACCAGCGCGCGCGAGTCGGCGCCCTCCGTGCGCGCCGGCTCGTCCCTTGCCGGCTCCTGCCTGGTCGGCTCGTCCCTCGTCGGCTGTGGCGGCGGCGTCGCTCCGGGCGCAGCGGATGGCCCAGCCGGCCCAGTTGTCTCCGGCGCCTGGGGCGCCCCCTCCGGACTTTCGTCCAGCACCACCACGCTCGGCCTGGCCCCGGCTCCGATCGTGGGCGGCGCAGCCCTACCGGCTCCGGTTCCGGTCGCAGGCGGTGCGGAACTGCCGGCTCCGGCTCCGCTCGACGGCGGCATCCCCAGACCAGCCCCAGCAGCTGGGCCCAGAGGACGAGTCCGGCCCGGGAACATGTCGTCCAGCGTCGCCTGGCGAGTCGGCTCAACCCGCGTGCCGCGATCGGGCGCTGAGGCCAGCGGCACGGCGAAGGAAGACGCCCCCGTGCGCGGCGGCGGCGGTGTAGGTGCGCGCGAGGAAGGCTGCGGCGTCTGCTCCCTCCTCTGGCGGGGAAGCGGCGACACAACGCGCGGAGCCTGCCGGGAGCCGCCGCCCTGGGCAAACTTGATAGGGGCCCTAGCCGGATAAACAGAGAGACAATAAGCATAAAAGTAAGGAAAGAAAAGGAATCAAACAAGAAAAGGAGCGAAAGAGCTCACCCGGCCTGCTCCGGGACCATCTTCGGCTGCTGCCGGCGCAGCTTCTTCGTCTTCGCCTCCAAGGCGGCGGTGGAGCCGGCTCGCTTCGTGCCCTTGGGCGCCGAAGTCGCCGTGGTGCTTGGCGGCCTCGTACGCAGAGGCACGGCGGGGATCGGCCCCGTGCCGGAAGTCGCCGGCTCCTCCTCCTCCTGGTGCTCTGGTGAAGGGGCGGATTGTGCTCCCCCGGCCGCCTAGATCGGGCGCCTGCGGCAGGTCGTCGTCGCCGGCATGGTCGCCGGCTTGGTCAGCCGGATCGACGTGATCCGGCGTCCACCTCTTCGTCGCCAGGTCGCCGTCCTCGGCGTTCTGGCGCTCAAAAAGCTAGAAAGACAGAAAAATATGAGCATATGACAAGCCGGAAGTCGGCAGAAGAAAAAGGAAGTCGGCCTCGCAGCCGCAAGCCGGAAAATGGCAAAGACACGAGGCTTACCCGCGCCGGTGGATGGTCCCTGTCGCGAGGCACCAGCCCGTAACTCCAGTCCTCCGATAGGTTCGCCTTGGTGATGTGGTTCACCCGGCTGGCCACCTGGGCCTTGGTGAGCGGCGCCTTGGACGTACGGTTCGGATCGAACCGGCCGGACATGTGCCCGATCTTGTGAGTGCGCATCTGGAGCGGCAGCACCCGGCGCTCGGCGATGGTGCAGAGGAGATCTTCGGCGGTCAGCCCGCCATCGGTGGCTGTCGCCAGAAGTCCCGAAGAAGGTTCACCTCCGCGTTCGGATCCGTCGAGCGGGCGTTGTGGCTCCAGTTGATCCGGCCGACTGGAGGAGCCGGGTTGAACTCCGGCAAGTTGATCCGGTCGACGAGCGCCCCGTCGTTGCGCACGTAGAAGAATGACATTTGCCAGTTCTTCACCGAGTCGACGGTGGGGATCTTGGGGAAAGGCGTACCAGGCCGGGTGTAGATCGAGGCGGCGCCGCAGGCCCGCAGGCGGCCCTCCGTGGTTTGGGCCTTCAAGTAGAAGAGCCGGCTCCAGAAGTCGATGTCGGGCCACAAGCCGGCGTAAGCCTCCATGAACGCTACGAAGCAGCTCAGGAGGACGCACGCGTTGGCCGGCAGATGGTGCGGCTGGAGGCCGAAGTGGTCGAGGAATCGCCGGAAGAACGTCGAAGCCGGCAGGCCCAGCCCGCGATCGAGGTGCGCGCCGAAGACGACGCGCTCGCCGGGCTCCGGCTCGGGCTCCACCTCCCCGCCGGGCACCCGCGTGATGACCGACTGCGGGATCCGCCGGAGGCGCACCAGGCGTTCGATGTCGTCCTCCCGCATGTAGGAGCCCCTCCACGATCCGGCGGGGGACGCCATTGACGAGGACGAAGAAGAAGATGACCGAGGAGAGGCTGAACGGCGAGGAAGAACCTTGCGACCGCGGCGGCGACAACGGCGGGCCGAGGACGCTCCGTCGAGATGCGCGGCCCCGTGGCGCCGGATTGACGGAGTGGCGGCGGCGGATCGGTGGAGGTCGCCCGCCGGAGTTCGCCAGCGGAAGGAGTTCGCCGGAGCAGTAGCGGGCTCGAGCGCAGAGAGCGATGGGAGCAGGAGCGCGAGGAGGAAGAGAATGGCAAGTGGCCGCCTCGATGCCTCCCCCGCGGCATTTATTATCTAATTTAAGGGCCCAAATAGCATGATCTTGAGAACTCTAGTCAGGAACTTGTTTGCTAGTGAATCGGCGACCCCCTGAGTAACACGACCGATATCAAAGAGGATCTAGCATAACTCAAGGACAATAAGGAGCCACCAAGATTAACGCTTTGATCTGGTTTAACCACCTTAATAGATGTGTTGACCATAGTTTTGGTAACAAACAGAAGAATCATTGGAGTCAAATGAAATCTAACAAGAGGATTCTTACTCTTATTTAGGTTGCTTGCCTAGTCACATATAAATAAGAAGAATTATATTCACTTATCACACCTATTCCACCGGGCACATTCACTATCACCATGAACCGTGTTTCCCTGCGCCTAATCTTTCGTCTGCAGGAACTAAATACAACTCTCAAAGCTGTTTACTTTTATGCATTTTATTTTATTGCACTTTCAATATACAAAAATCTTATATTCACACTCACCTTTTTTTCATTTCAATTCTTTCAGTCAATTCACTCAAGACCCGTGACGCCTTGAGTGCAATAGAAACTCCACAGGTAAACACTCTAATAGGCTCCTCAATGGAATACGATATAAAATAATACTTCCACGAAACATGCTCTAATGAACATGTGTACTTGCAGGCCATCAAAGACCTTGTTGGGCCTAACAATAGTTGGATTTGGAAAGCTAAGGTACATTTGAAGATAAAAATCTTCCTGTGGCAACTTTGTTACGATGCTATCTTAACTAGAGACAATCTTAAGAAAGGAACTGGAAGGGATCTCCTATTTGCTCGTTTTGTGATAACATATTGTGAAAAATGAAAATCATATGTTCTTTTCTCGTGTTATTGCAATAGCGACTTGGGGGTGTGTTGGTGCTTGTGTTGGAGCTAATAGTTGTCCTTCTAATAGGTGGCAGGCTCTGGCTTGGATGTGTGCCTATATGACAGGAAATAAATAAATTCTAATGGTTGTCATTTTCTGGTTCATTTGGATTACCAGGAATAAGATAATGTTTGATGGGTTCGTGCTCAAAAATCATGTCACAATAATATAGAACATTTTCTCTTTCTTGAATTATTGGGCGGGTCTTTATGATGATGGCGATGCTCTGAAGATCAAGAAGGGAGCGGAGCAGCTGATGAAAAAAGTGAGGCACATGTCACAGGATATCATCAGATTTTCGCCCCCATAGTGGATGCTCGATTTCGAGTATCTATCAGCGGGTTTCCTGAGGGTGCGAGGGCGGCTTCTTTCCTGTCTCCTTTTGCTGCATTTATGGTTTCCATTATGTAGCAGCAATGGAAAGGGGTAACCCGTTTGGAAAAAGAAAGTTTTCCTGGCCTCCCTCTTTCTTCCCTTCGTGTACAACCCTTGTAATCCTATCGCTGATGTACTTTTGCTAACCCAATTTATTAGAAAATTATACCATAGGGGACCCCCCTATGGTTTGACGGTAAAAAACACATACACAACCATACATCCATACAAATACATACTGTCATGTATTCTAACATAGTCGAGCGAGAATTGAACTATAATCGACCGCTAGCCACCTCCATATTTTAAACCTTAATAATTGACAGAAACTTGGGTCAATGTCTGATGTTCTTGTCCATTATTTCAGATCAGCTTTCTGCCATGTTGGTAATCCCACGATCGAACTGAAAAGACTCCTCGTTTGTGTAATCCCATGAAACAGAGTCTTCCCTCATCCCAAATGCTAATGGAATATTCAAGATCCTATTGACGTCAACAGATAGGAACAACATAGCCTTTATGTGTAGCAAACACCAGGTCAAGCCATTTTATACACAACAAAACAATTGTCAACTAGTTACACAAATATACAACTGCACACCACTCTCAAAACAACAGTTACAATCACGCACACAGCACACAACCATCACACATGTTGGTTAACTTGGCCTTCGCCACAATTAGACAAACCACAGTTACTACCTCTCTACAGCTACATATGTAGCAGTGACCACCCCAACTTTAACTGGATCATCGTCTGGCCCTGCCACCACCACCAGCACCACCACCACTAGAACTCAGCAAACAACCACAAAACAGGCAACACTATTCATGAACAACAGAGACAATTATAAGCTATCCCTTCCAGGAGTTAATGTCTTGTCTATCGAAGATACAATTTCGCTGTTGGGTGTTGTTAGAAGGTGGTCTAGATCATCGATGTCGCTATCATCGACGATCGACGCGTTTGACTCCAAGCCATCATCTGAAGCAATAGCACCTTATCAGTCACAAGCAGTCATTTGTGGTCTAACCATTAGTGCCAGCAGGAATATAAGGTAATAAATATAGGTACTGTTGTGTATTTAATTATTTTTATCCCATATTCTGACGTGTGAAGAGTGAATCAAAAAGTGTTTAGGTATACGTGGATGCAGAAGTAGTGGTAGCCATAGATTTCAGGGAACTGTCTGAGAATTGATGTTGTTTATTGGAGGATCTATGTGGCACAGAGAAACTTGACCAATTTTTAACATTACAACTTTTCAAATGTTCATACATGCTCAAGCACATTGGGCATCTGAAGATTCAGGTTGCAGACTACGTAAGACCTCAGATGTCTACACAACATGGAATTGGCAGAAAAGGGTAAAGGAAATTACACAGTATATCTTAATAATTCTAATTTGATTTATCATCACTATGCAATTTTAAGACATGCTAGAGCAAATATAATATCAAAAACTGAATCGCTGAAATGCTTCATTACAGCCACATAATGGAATGTGGTGCAAGGACTGATCAATATAGTTTTTTTTTCCAAAATGCAGATCATCCCCTGCCTCTGCATCGAATAGATGCATACGGCCTTTATTTCCTTATTAAAATGTAGCCAAGACTGATCAATATAGCTAAGCATCTACGCAGTCAAAAATGGATCTGTACAATGCCATGCAGAGCAGCACTGTGGCCATACACACAAACATGCAGCGTTGAAGCTAGAGGATCAAAGCATTGGGGTCAGCCCCATTTCTTATGATGTAATCTTCCAACAATGAACAATGAAAAGACAAGGTTAATGAAGGATTTGATCAATTCGATAGGGTTAACACCAGCTCCGCACAACATGGAGAGACAGAGAGGGGAGAGAAAAATACCAGAAAATTCAAGGTGTGCACTTCCATCTCCAACTGCATTAACCTTAATGTTTTCAGGCAGTACACAGTTGCAAACAGAACCTGTGATTCCACAATATAAAGCCAGAAATAATTGAGAATTGCAATAGTAAAGGAGAAGTACATTATGAATTTGTGTTGTAAGACCTAACCTAATCGGGCAAGTCGGTTGACCCATCCAGGAGTCGGCTTTCCCGTCAAACGCTTGCAGACGTCAGCCGTGAAATGGTTACAGTTCTTGACAATCAAGTGGTAAGTGTCGCCATGATAATCCTCGGCGAGATCCTCTAAGAAAGTGCGAACTTCAGAACGGGACATATCGGTGGTACCCACACACACTGAGCGCCTGAAGATGAAGCCAGGACAGCTTTTTGGTTCTACTTGGAAGACTCCGCTAGTTGGGTATTCGTGGGCTCCAAACCCAAACTCCATGCCATGCACTGCAAAAATAAAGGTTACTGGAATGGTCAGCCTTGGGTGTTCAACTTATAGATAGTTGCATGAAACTGATGTGCACAACTTCACGTGGATTTAAGTTTAAGTTGATCCAGAAAATGGAAATGCTAGAAAATACAGCCTGTAGGGAGTCTAGCAAAGCTGTGATTCATAGAAGAGTTTGAAAGGCCTTGGTCTAGAGCAGCTAGCTCATAGTACTAAAATGGAAAGGACTGTACTAAATGTGTGAAATAAGCGTGTCGAACAGGCCAAGCCTAGTCTAGTTAAAAGAAAGCAGTAAGCGAAACCGGCAATAGCAATGGCGCAAGGTTCAGTAGTACTCCTAGGTCATATGCAACCGTTTCGTCCTGTCGCTCCCGCGAGCGCAGGGCGAAACCCTAGCCTCCCCAACCTCAAGTCCCTCCTCCTCCCGTCCCTCCCTCGCTGCCGCCAGAGGGCGTCGCCGAGCAAAGCCCCGGGGCGCCGGCGCCGGCGGGGCATCTCTCTCCCCCGCGTGGATGTGGTGGCGCGGGCTGGCGCGGTCGGCGGGGGTGCCGTGCTCGAAGTCTAGCGCGGCGGCGCGGTGGCCTGACCACGGCGTGGTGAAGACGCAGCTCCGGCGGGGTGGCGGCGCGGCTTCTGCTGGCTGGCGCGGCCCTGCGACGGCGTGCCCGTGGCCAGGGGTGGCGGCGGCAGGCCCAGATCTAGGCCAGCGGGCCTAGGTCTAGGCCTCATCTGGGCTGCCTCGGGTGGACGGCCCCGATGCGTCGCGGTCGACGAGCGGCGAGGGCGCTGGTTCGTCTCCCCGATGTCCTGCGGCGGGCATCGTGGTGGGTGCCTCGGTCCGGCGTCCTCGACTCCTCGGGATGTGAGGCGGCGGTGGGCGGCGTCTGCGGCGTGGATCTACGGTTCACGTCGGTTTCGGAGGTAGTAGCTGATGTCCTTGGCTCTTGCTCACCTTTTCCCCACCTCCTGGACGAAAGTCCAAAATCTCGCTGATTGGGCGGCGGCGACGCGCTGCTGCGTCGTGACCTTCTTGGAGGCGCCGCACGGGGAGGTTTGGGTAGGGTGGCGGAGCTGAAGGTTGCAGCTTTTGGGCAATGCCGGTCCGTGAGCAGCTGCGGTGATCTCTGGCCCGTCTGCGTGTATCGACGGCAGTCTGCCCCGTCCTCTGCAGGTGCTCCCGGCGGATTTCTCGTCGCTGGTGGGTGTCCAAGTGCTCGGCAGTGTGGCCAGTATGGTGTGATCTCCAGGGCGGCGGGTCCGGAGCCCAACACCTCTGCAGCTCTCGGGTGAGCTTCTCTCATGTCCGATGGTTCGACGCCTTCGAGCCAGGCGAGAGGGCAGGGGCCCTCTTCGGCATGAGAACAGGTTGGTGCCTCTGGTGCTCGTAGTCCTGGTTGTTCTCCTCGGATTCAAGACTACAACTCTGCTCCGGGCAGTCCCTCGCCGTGCCTCCGGATGGTGTCCTTGGTGCCGAACAGCGGCGGTCTGCACTTCTGCAAGCTTGTCCTCGCTCTTAGTACAGTGTTGTAATTCGTTCTGTGTGTACCCTTGTATCTTTCTTGCCGTGGTGTGCGTGGTGTGGTGCACTGTTGTAACTCCTGGCCGGTTGATGGCTTTGTTAATTCAAAGCTGGGCTTTCGAGCCTTATGTTTAAAAAAAGTACTCCTAGGTAGTAACAGTCTTATGAATCTGTCACGCCAAACCACTGGGAAACTTATGAGTGTGAGTACAAAAGCGCAGCCGTGTATTAACTGTACTTATAAACTGGGCATGTAAGGCAGTCTTGGAAATCATTTTACTACAGTAGTACAATTGGGGTAAAGTATGGTCTCGCACGGTAGCAAAACACGAAGGAAGCTGGAAATGAATGTACCAACCAAGGAATTAAGTGGTTGTGCTAGTCTCTCTTATCCGCCGCTCCGCTCGTGGTATCTACTACTCCAATTGAGCTAGCTAGAATTAGCATGGTATGTACACATGGTCGTACTAGTTAGCATCAGAGATAGTACTAGAAGGAGGCGAGTTGGTAGGTAAGGAAGCAAGGTACCTTCGAGGCCGGAGTGAAAGATGCCGAGCCCAAACCAGTAGAGGTAATTGTTGATGGGGGAGATGTCGTAGATGTTGAGGTACACCTTGACTGGTGCGGCCGGCGTAGGAGGAGGAGGCGCCGGTGGCGGCGGCGCGGCGCTGAACGCCGGGAGCACCCGCATGCGCATCCTCCCTTCCTCCTTCTCGATCGTGGTAGCTTGGGCTTGGGCTTGGCTTAGCTCCACGGCTTCATCCGCGCGCGCGCGGTCCAACACAGATCTGAGGCTCGATTTGGCCGGCGGCTCCAGCCTCCAGCTCCTCCTCCCTCGCTCGACGCTCGCTCGTCGAGAGGAGAGAAGAGAGAGAGATTGGGGAAATTCTTTCTTTGTGGGCTAGGGGCAAATTGGGCAGAAAAGAAGTTTTTTCCTTCTTTGTTGCCGGATGGGCGAGTGCGTCTCGATTGATTGGGAAAGAAAGCAAAGGTAGAAGAAGCAAAGGCAGCAGCAAAGGCAGCTGGCAAGTGAGTGAGATACAGTACCAGTTCCCCTCTCTAACCGTTTCTGTCCTGTCCTAATGTTCGTGTCAACCACCTGTCCTAAACATAAAATTACTACCTCTGGTACATCAACTATAGCACAGATGGTTGGCAAGGAAACCCATTTAGAGAAATAGAAAACGAGACGACCTACCTACTGACCTCAAAGCTAATTGGAGCCAGCCAGCCAGGTCACATGCTAGCCATCAGCAGCAAGACGACAGAAAGAATGCCATTATGCAACTTCAGATGCACACCATCTACTACTACAACATCTTCCACTTCGATTTAGTACAACACATGGTTTGCAATTAAAGAACTGAATATTTCCTCCTCCACAGACTTATATCGCCCACCCACCAAATCTCCTTGTATATTATTATTATTACTACTGTACTATTATTATCACAAATCAATGCTGCAACGGTTTCGCTCAAAAATATCAGCGACAGAATCAGTTTATGATCATCAGATTCAGACGGTGTAGTGCTGGTTGTTGATGTCATCCAGGTCGATCCCTTTCAGCTTGGCCGCCGTCTCCACCTTCCCCTTGAGCGTGTGCAGCGCCCTCAGCCTCGCGATCTCCGCACGCCGCTTGGTCTCCTCTGCCATGTGCCCCAGCTCCACCGACGCAGCCTTCTCCCGCCCCGTCCCCGCCGACTCCAGCCCGTGTAGGGTGCGCTGCTCGTGCGCCCACGCCGCCTCCCGGGTCTCACGCCCAAAGTTCTTCTGGCTCGAAAACGCAACCTGAAATATCATACCAAACCATGCATGTATCAACAGCCATCCTCACAGTTCAGAGCATTCAGGTTCACAGATAAACACTACTAACCTTCCTGTCGATGACGAGGTTCCAGGCTCTCCCGCTCAGCCCATACCGCACCGCGAACTTGATCGGGTCCAGGAGGAGGTAGATGATGATGTTGTACACCCAGATGGCGCCCGTCCAGCCCCACCCGATGCCTCGGATGCTCGCCAGCTTCCAGTTCACCATAGCAGCCAACACAGTGGCGAGCTGCATTATCATACACACCCTTCATTCTTAGTGTCAGTCAAAACATCACTACACTACCTCAAGCTGGTATAGATAGGAACTCACCAGCTGAGCAACGACAAAGGCGCACATGAGCAGAGCCCCAGGCCTCTCCATGAATGACCAGCCCCTCGACCGCGTCACGAATATCAGGGCTTGGCTGATGGTGCTCACTTGGAGGTACACGGCGGAAGCCATCATCTCTGTGTTCCTCGCGATCGATTCACTGTCTTTGCCGATCCTGTCTATATTCAGCGTAGGAACCTTGAAGATGCCCTGCACATAATTACATGGAAAGAAACAAGTGAGTTTGCAAGCCACAAATAGTCCTACCAACAAGTGCCTGTGTGACAAGGATGAAATAATATTTACCACGAAGAACTCCGTCTTGTAAGCTGCCCAGAAGAAGAGCACCGTTGTTACGGCCATATAAGTCCCCAGGACCACACCGGTTGCAAAGATCTCTGCTAGCTTCCAGCTGTCAGGAGAGGGAGATGGCTTCACCTTATCTTTGGAGATGGTCATGATGGTTCCTGGGCAGTAGTCATCACCACAGTTACAAAAATATTAATATCCATATTTCTAAATACATTTCTGATGAGAAGATAGCAATGTTCTTTACCATCGTTAAGAATAGCTATCAGAAGAACCATCATTGGGGGGAAGTCAAACTCCCAAAAGCATGCCAAGAGCAAGAACCCAAGCTGCACAGATAAGGTTTGGATCATTGATATGAATTCCAAAATAGAACTAGCATGTTCTACATCACCCACAGAATCTCTTTGGAAAGATTGAGCAAACAAAGAACACTGCCGGGTTAGCTCTCGCTAGCTAGATACTTAGTAAGGTTGGTACATAAAGGGTACATGGTACTTTTGATCCATCTACAAGGGTTCAGTCGAGAAATGCTATCTAACACGTTTTGGCAAGCTAAATTAGCCTGCAAAAACATCTCATATTAGGGAGCAGAGAAAGTAGCATTTACTAATATACAAGAAAGAAAGTTGACCATACACTAATTATTCTCACGAACTTGTCATGACAAAAATAATGTAACTTGGTAATCAGATGGTAGGCAAAGGGTACACATATCTTAGGCAACACAAACTTACCACTATACGGATGGTGATAGAGACAGCGTATATCTGCAATAGAACAGAACTGATTAACATCAGACAGCTTTGCTTATTACCAGAATGAAATAGTGTTTCTGTAACACATGAAAGGGAACTAGTATTTCCACTTTGAAGAGAGCTCGCATGATACAGCCCATTCTTCCTGAGATAGCAAGGTAGATAAATATATCTTATGCACTGTAAACACACTTAACTGTATAATTTTTCATCCGCTGAAAAATTGCACGGCTGGTCAATACAGCACTGATGATCACACTCAATCCAGGTTCTGTCAGAACTATATCAGAGGCTCCACGGGCAGCGTCAGTTGCATCAGCCACGGCAATTCCAATGTCTGCTACCTTCAGGGCAGGTGCATCATTAACTCCATCTCCCGTCATCCCACATATGTGTTTTCTGGATTGTAGCCTTTTGACTATTTCATATTTGTGCTCTGGAAAAGGAAACAAGTTAGAGTGATAAACCCGATGGTTTAAAAGAAGAGAAAATTAAAGCTCACCAGGGAACACTCCAGCAAACCCATCTGCTTGCTCAATCAACTCATCCACTTGTAGGACTGCAATATCACCATCTATCTTGTCACCCAGCAAAGATGATGACGGATACATGTTTGTGCCCATTCCTAGCCTCCGTCCAGTTTCCTTACCAATAGCCAACTGATCACCTGAATTGTTTTCCCAAGGGGCATACTCATTACCATAGTGAATCTAGGGAAACAGAAGGATCTCCCTGATGTTTAAAGGTTATTCAGCCATCACAAAAGAGATTCTTGTGAAGCTCGGGAAAGCTACTACTGCTAGTACGCTAGCATGTGCACTTAACTACTTAAGCTCTTTATTTTGGAACATCTGTACATATTAAAAGTTAACATTTTCAGACTGACTTGCCAATATTTCCAGTCTCTCAGGAACAGCCAATCAAAGGGAAATAAACAATATACCATTATCAAAGCATGTGCGATCATTGCAATTCCACTATGCCAGAAAGTGTTTTTTTCCAAATTGGTGTACTAAAAAGGTACCTGTAATCATTTTTACGCTAACTCCAAGGTCAAGAGCTCGGCGTATGGTTTCAGCACTATCATGACGGGGAGGATCAAAGAGTGGAAGAAGACCAATGAATTGCCAAGGTCCACCAGCACTTTCCTTGGTACCTTCAGGAACTTCCTGCACAATGAAGGAAATTAGCAAGTTCTATAGGTAATGGACCAACATATCAGTAGAAGGCTAGCATTTAATCAACCTGATATGCAACAGCAAGCGACCGCAGCCCTCTCTCAGCAAAATTGTCGATTACTTGATGGACCTTTCTTTCAATCTCAGATTTATTCCATGCCAGGTTCAGAATCTGCAAGAGAATTATATGAAACATAAGCATATGAACAAATGGCGTATCCTTGAACGAAAAATCAGACTCCATAAGTTTCTATACCTGTTCAGGTGCACCTTTGCTAACCCTGTGCATTTTACCCTCAGCATCCAAGTACGTCAGCGCTGTCCGCTTGTCCGTTGGGTTAAATGGAAGGAAATGGACTTCTTCTATGCCAGCGCGTGCCTAACAGCAGAGAGAAGAGAATAAAATTAGGTGTGCAGTGTCCCTAACAACAGAAATTCTTGCCATGCTCCCTTAATCGTTGTACAGGGAATAGAATCTACCGATGAATATGAAATCAAGATGGTATCGATTACAGCTAAGGCTGTTATTTGGTGCACTATTTAATCCCTAATTGAGCAAACCAAACAGGCAGTAATCACCAGAACCAGTTAAAAGTCATAAATGCAAGATTGTTACCTCTTTTGGGTCTGGCAACATTGCCACAATAGCAAAATCGATAGCATCTTGATTCTCTAGTCTTGAAGCCCTTGCCGCCATCAACACAACATCATTTTTCTCATAACCTCTTGTAAAAACCTAGAGCAAAATATTTCTGTCTCAGACCTTAGGAACAGGTACAATTAGGATCAACATGGATACAAGTTGTGGGATTTATGACCTCAATTATATTGTTGTCTACAGTCAGCTTGTTGAGTGTCAATGTTCCTGTTTTGTCACTGCAGAGCACATCCATTCCGGCCATCTCTTCGATTGCAGTCATTCTTTTGGTAATAGCACCCTGCAGACAATAATTAACAGAAGCAGTCACTTCCTAGAATACAGTTACCCACCTTTTTTTATTTCCGTGGTAGCCACAAAGCTCTGGCCATGGATGAATATTCAAACCTGTTGTGCCAGTTTGTGTGACCCAATAGCCATAGTAACCGACAGAACCGTGGGCATGGCAATTGGAATCCCCCCAATGAGAAGCACAAGAAGGTTATCGACTATCTTGCGGTACCCTCTAGATTGAAGAGCCCACATGACAATCAACTCGATGGTCATCCCAATGGCAATGGAGCAAATGCAGAAGTTCCCGATTGAAGTCAGAACCTGAAAGCGTCCATGAATTGCAGCCGGTATCATGAGTTTTCAGCTGACGCTGGAGTAAGTGAAGTGAGACGGCTTGCTGGATGCTCTACCTTTTGAAAGTGGCCCACGTGAGTGGTTGATTCAACGAGATGAGCTGCTTTCCCAAAGAACGTATGGATCCCAGTGGCAATGACAACTGCTTCAATCTCACCTTGCTTACAAGTAGAACCGGAGTAAACTCCGCCTCCAGGATGCTTAGTTACGGGTAGTGATTCTCCCGTAAGTGCAGACTGCAAGGAAAACAGATATGTTTTTAGCAAACCTGCTCCGTATTCTCCTTGTATCAGGATTCTTTTAGTACTTAGCAGAACTAGCTAGTGTAATAAATATGCAATAGGCAGAGGGCATAGTTGAGTTGAGTTGAGCTGACTAAAAGACCTGATCAATTTTAAGTGGATCGCCCTGGAGAAGTCTTGCATCCGCGGGAATGATGTCTCCAAGTTTAATACTGATTATATCACCTGGAACCAAGAAGGATGCATCTAACTCATTCCAGGTTCCATCACGCAGAGCCTAGAAAAGAATGTAGCGTGAGCACACATAAGTATGAAAAAAGGGGCACCATATCCATATATGGTGATCCTCGAGTGCTAGTGGTAGGTAGTACTCGGAAGGTGATGAGGTGGCATAAATCACCTTGGCCTTTGGCGCAAGGCGGGCCATAAGCGCAGCAGCGGCATTGCCGGCGTTGTTCTCTTCTATGAAACTGATGGTAGAGTTGACAACCAGCAGCACCATGATCCCGATGAAATCGTGGTAGTCGACGCCCATTTTCTGTGTCAACAATGAAAGTTGCAGTTACTAATTAGCCAAAGAGATTATAGTAGCTAGCTAGTAATAATAATGTATAATCTGGAAGAGTGATAGTGGGTACCTTTCCCCTGAGATTCGTTCCTCCGTGGGCAAGGGCAATAGCCATGATAGCGGCGGCCTCCATGACCCACGAGAGCGGATTCCACATGAAACCCAGGAACTTGAGGATCTTGCTCTCCTGCAAAGCATTTATCGACGAGCCGTTGGCATCTAATTATTAATGATTTGGAGAAAGGATTAAGGTATGGAGGCAGTTGGCATGGTTATACATACACGCTTCTCTTCTAACTTGTTGTAGCCGAAGATATCGACCCTCTGCTGGGCACCCTCACTGGTAAGTCCCTCCTTGGTACACTTGAGATGCTCGAAGACCTCCTCCACGGGGATGTGCTCCTGTAATTAATCGGTTGATTTGGGTTTGAGAAATGATCACTGATGAGCAGCAGCAGCAGCAGCAGCAGCAGTACCAGATCGACGGTTTCCCTGCTGATGGCGTCCATAGCGGAGAGGCCATTCGCCTCCACCCCTTTAGGACTCTCCACCGAAGGCGGCTGCTCCTCTTTGCCGTCCATGCCGGGCGGGCGCCAGGCAATCGACTCAAACTCAACTCAACTGTGGAGCCCCTTGGGTTGGCGAATGGGAAGGGAAAGATGAAGAAGACGGCGAGCAGGTGGATGATGCGGGGGCGGGGGCTGGAGTATAAGTGGAGGGTGAAGGCAGGGGACACGGCGGCGATCGAGAGGGAGGAGGGGCGTGCTCCCGGCGGCCATCGGCATCGGTCGTGGCTCCCCATGGGTAGGGTCGTGAGTGGCAGCAAGGTTGGCTCCATCTCCAGCAAGGGGCCAACGAGGAGCGCCTAGGTCTCGTCGACGAGCGGTCGTCTTCTCCCTTCGGTCTCGTCGCCGGCGGCGCGCCTCTCACTCTTCTCTTCTCTTTTTTTTTTTCTTTTTCTTTTTTTTCTATGGGGTGGGGAAGTTTGGACAGACGCGCGTTCGTACGGACGGATTGGATTGACTCTTCCAACAGCTGTGGTGGCTGGCTGGCTGCCAATCAGCCTAGAGCTGATCGAACCAGGCTGGTCCGTCAGTCAAACAAACGACATTGGTATTGTCTCTTCAAAGTCACATGTCTTTGTTTTTCTTGTTAGTTGCTGCTCATGTTACCAGGAATTTCATAATAATCTTTAAAAACATCCAAATAAAACAAGGGCATCTCCAACCACATAAAACATGAAATGTGTTCTTTTTTGTTTCGTTTGGGGCGGTGTCCTCCGTTCTCCCCTTATTCGATCTCGTTTGGGTTGGGTAGACCTAGCAAGCAGACCTATTTGGTTTGGGTTGTACTTTTTGCCCATTTTCCCCCTATTTCACTCAATTTGCCAACATGTGAATGACACGTAATAATAATATACTCCCTTTGATTCAGTCAACAAAAAGAGATTAGAGGGAGTACATTATACAACCAAATTAATGTAAATAGTTTACAACCAAATAAGGAACATAATTCACAATCAAATGTAGCTCACAAGCAAATTAAAACAAATAAAATGGAAGTAGATGAATATTAGTTTCCTGCCATTTCCCTTTGATGCTCAACCAAATCCGCTTGAAGTCGGTCGTGAGTGTGGCTATCACGAATCTCATCATGCACATGTGGGAACTAGCCAAAAGTTGTTGGCCTAGGTTGCGGCTCAACCAATTCACCAAGAAATTGCCACATTTGGTTATAGGGCTATCGTCACGCTCATCCTCAACGATTATGTTGTGCGTAATCACACAAACAATCATTGCGCACTAGTACGGAATCCAGTTCCTGATGGGCGCTTAAACCCATGCTCTAACATGCTAATCACCCATCACGATAATCTTGTCAGAAATGACTCTGAGTCAACCCGTCAGAGGTACACAGCTGCTCTCATGGACTTTATATTAGGTGCATGTGAGATGATATGAGGTGCCTCCGGGATTTCTTCTATGAGGTTCCTCTAAGATTCCGAACGAACTTCATGTTCGTGGTAGTGACCTACAACCTGATGATGGTAGTAGATTGCACAAAAGTAGCTAGTAGTGCAGCTGGCTCTCAGCATCCCAAGTTGCTAAAGAAGCACATTGCAAAGAAAAAAAATAGAGTAATATAGAAAGGGTAGATGAACAAATCTGTGGCAAGTCATATTTCATGATTAAAAAAATTAGTTTAAAAGTATCCAAATAAACATACAAAATACTCCATATGTTCCTAAAAAAATTGCTCAATTTTATTTAGATATGGAGGTACATAGACATATTTTAGTTATAGATACATGGTATCTAGAAAAGTTTAGCTGCTTTTTTGAAACGGAGGAGTACAATATTAACACCTAATATATCTATATTGTGTATTCCCTTCACCCTACTCTCTATCATCACAATGGTGATAGCAAGGACATGCATGAGCACGTCATAGGTACGAAACCCACCGTCACCGAGCTTGCACTCTATGTCCAAGTGTTGCCTCATGTGCAAAAGAGTTGACTCAAGAAATGTTTAAGAAAAAATAGATAAGAAAAGAGGGTATTGCTATGGTACATCTTCCAAATTTACACGCATAACCATCCAAATAAAACAAAGCATACAATAACAAGGAAGAGAAAAACATACATCGCCAAGTCCTTCCAATTGGATATTGGTTGGTCTTCTACAGTGCCACCAAAATAGGCTTCTGTTTTCAAATTACAATAATACCATACATTATTTTTCATGGTTCAAAATAAATTAAGCACGCATAATAAACATCTCTCATCTTAAGTGGGCATTACGTTGTACCAAGTTAAATATTCACTCATTTACATATGCACTAGCAAACATGTCACAATTGGTTTCTATCATCTTAAATTAGTTACATAAGAAATTTATGTCCATGCATTTGTAGGTTTTGGTTTGGTAATAATTTAGGAACTAGCAAAGCACTACATTCTAGTAAGTTGGTTTTGCATTCCAAAGCAGAGTCCCGCAAGCTAAACCTCACAACAAAGAAAGTACTTGCTGACAATATGTATGCTTTCCCTTTAAAAAAAGTACTGTTGCACTTGCGTAGGACCAAGCGTAAAAAAAAATGTGCCTCTGGTTGTCCACTTTAATGGGGTAATTATTGTCACAAATGCATAAGTAGTGAGGTATAAAGTAGAATTCGCCCTAAAAATAATATCAACACCGCATCCACCATTTGGAAAAGAATCCACTTTACTGCAACACCTCTTCCATCGCATTAGGCTCAAAGTTGTTCGAAAAACACATGTTGCGGCAGAATAGAAGTTTATATATGAGCAGAAAAGGATGTCTCCTTTTTTAAAAGAGACTTATGTTGGGGCTAAACATCCACGAAATGACAACAGAACTAACAATTGTTTAGCATTTGCTTTGCTAAATTTGTGATAGTTAAGCCTATCTTGCCAACACAATTCAGCCAGTCCAAGCCTCCAAGGATATACCCCTTCACTCCAAAGACTTGCTGGTGATTAGTTTCTTTGCTGGTGAGGCAAGGAGCGGTGCAAGCGACGTGAGATTATGAACGATAGGTGTACATGCCAAAGTGTTGGTTGGTTTGGTGGATTTTCCTTGGCTGCATCATCAGCCATTCAATGGATGACAGTATATATCTTGTAAATCATTTTGTTCGGCAAAAAGAGTACATATACAAGCATGTATAGGGTATGTAGTTGCACTTTTGTATGGTCGACCTCTTCTTGTTTGCGTTGCTTTGGTTCTCCCTTTACCTTTGCCTTAACAGCCATGACACCAACCAATAAGAACACTCACGTACAAAGCAGTAGCCAGACAGGACTATTAGTAGACTAATTGCATTTGGAACTTTGGTACTACTAGTACATCACATTCACATGCTTCTTTTTTTTCTGCCAACACAAGGCACACATAAGCACATGCACATGTAATGCCATTAGCATTTAGTTGCTGGACCGGCGCCAGTGCTGTACTACCTGGAGAGGCAGGTAGAACAACTGGTGATGGTGTCAACTCTTGTGCGTTGTGTGGCTGCCCAGCTAATTCCGCAGAATTTGTGCATTAGTTTTAGTTTTCTCTCCAGCATGTTAGGCTGGGTTGCTCACTTGCTTGTCTTGACCCTGTCTACTAGTGTCTACCCAACTTGCTTCTGTTTCAAATGCTACAGATGTAAAACATTCTATTCCATTCCACCCATTACACAACAATTGAGTCTGGGGCTGAACTCTTCAATTGCAGCAAAGCCATAGCATACATAGATGGGGTATTACCGTATTAGGATAAATAATAGTCCTCTGTTTCACAGAACAATACTAGTAACAACAAACCGGGAGAGAGGACAGAATATTAGTAGTAGTGATTATAAGAGTCAGGGTAATAATATAGTTCAGATCTGTCTTGCAACAGACAAATGCAATGGTATAGCTCTGGCTGTCATAACAATCACGATTACACATGCTGGAATGGAAAGTAAGAATTCTCTGGTTAGCTAGCTAGCTAGTAGTTTTGTCAATGGAGTTTTTTTTTTTTTGAGTGTAATAGCAAATGTATGTATACACAAAGAAGCGAAAATCACAGCTAATCCTAGCAAGAAAATATGAAGAGAAGAAATCAATGGATTTTGATTTGATTCATCCTGCTGCATGCTAATCTCCAGAAAAGAATGAAAATGGTGAAGGAATACCAGTCTGTCTCTGTCTACCAATTGTATATATGTGTATCAGGCTATGGAAGGGGATCTTGTTGGCCTATTATGACTTTGCTGTTGTTGCCGTGGCCATGGATCGTCGCATCGGCCCTGTCTCGACGTCGCCGTCCTCCTTCTTCTCCACCACCACGCCGTCCTCCTTCCCCTTGTCGTCGTCCCCTCCATCGGACGCGGGCTCGAGATCGTCCCGGACGCGGAATGCGGCGTGGAGCAGCACCACGGGCACACCAGCCGCGAGCGCGAACAGCAGCTTATCCACAGCCCCTGCGGCGACGAGGTCTGCGAGTACGAGCGCGACGAAGAGCGCCCCCACGAGGCGGCGGTCGAGGAGGCGGCGGAGGAGCGCCGAGTTGGGGAAGGCCTTGAGCAGGCCGCCGTAGAGTAGCAGCCCCTTGGAGGCGGCCATGAGGAAGAGGACCGATGCGCGGTGGCGGGGCGCGAGGGAGGCCAGGAGGATCACCCATTGGATGACGGCGTAGTGGAAGCGGAAGGTGCGGAGGTTGCGGACGGCGCGGACCGCGGCGGCCTCGGCGTCGGGGGCCGGCGAGAAGGCGGAGGGGCGCGGGGCGAACCGGGCGAGCGCGCGGCGGGTGGAGCGGGCGCTGGCAAAGGTCTTGTCGAGGGCGCGCCGGATCGGGCCGGGGCCGTCGGCAGCCATGACTATGCCCCTGCTTCCCCCGATCCCGATGGCCGGCGAGCGAGATCCGCGTCTGTCCTCTCTGCCTCTGCCTGCCTTGTGTTGTGTGTGAGACCTGTTTCTGTTGTGTGGGTTGGTCCGCTTTGCTTGCACACTTGCACTCTCCTCCTCCTTGCTCTTGGATATGGCTTAGTAGCCCAACCACACTTTTCAGCAAAATTTGGGACTCAATTAATTTATAGGATAGGAAATGCATATGAATAGAAAAATCATGGAATCAAAGATGTCATGCCTACCTAAAATTTATAGGAAGATGAAGCGAGTTTGATTGCAGGAAAGAAAGTTTTCCTGTAGAATTTGCAGTACAAGATTTTTATAGCATTAGCTCCTATAGGATATGTTTCTATGAATCAAACAAGTTGTGTAATTTTTTTCCATTTCTGTATAAATATTACTTATCAAAGGAGTCCTAGGTGCCAATTCTTTTCAGTACTATATATATACAAGAACTTTCGAGTGAATCTAATTAAGTTCCTTCCATCTTATATATGATGAGTAAAATGCACGCATAGATGTTTAGTTTGCCTAATGACCTGGTTTAGTTATCTACGATTTTCATATGGCCGACCATACCCTCTTTGGTATGCCAAATTCTCAAACATTATGATTGGATCTCTAAACGATATGTGCCTTATTTTGCCGGCTATGGATTGGTGCCTTGGTGAGAGCCGATGCATGCAAAACTCTCAATATTATGACTGAATCTCTAAATGATACGTACATTGGTTTGTCGGCTATGATTGGTGCTGATAAAAGTGAAAAATTACAGTATTTAATTGATTGGGTGTGCTCCTACACAAATGGGATTCCAAAAAAATGCAAATGGATTTCTAGTGTCGTTTCTCAATTCTGGTGAGGTGTCGACGTTGATCAAAGGAGAATGCATTGGAGGGTCCGTCGTAAAATGTATATCCCAAAAAGCATAGGAGGGATGGGCTTTAGAGATCTACATTGTTTCAATATAGCCATGTTAGCGGAATAATTTTGGAGACTAATCAAATGTACTAAATCTTATGTGCACGAGTGTTGAGAGCAAAGTACTACCTAGAGGAGAAAATCCACAGTGCAAAACTAGGAGGTATGGAGATGCTTCGGTACAAGCAACATGATTGATGATGTCCTTAATAATGACCGATCAAGGTCAGCGGTGTACAACAACAACAACAACAACAACAACAACAACCAAGCCTTTCAGTCCCAAATAAGTTGGGGTAGGCTAGAGTTGAAACCCATAAGATCTCGAAGCCAAGTCATGGTTCCGGGACATGGATAGCACCCCTGTCCATGGCTAAATCTTTGTCGATATTCCAAACCTTCAGGTCTCTCTTAACGGACTCCTCCCATGTCAAGTTTGGTCTACCACGACCCCTCTTAACATTCTCAGCACAGAGGACTGAAATTCACCTTTACCCCTTCTATCACAGGTCTCACTCTAGAAGTAAAGTTCGATGAGCTCTTAACGGAGCTATGCCTACTTAAGTATAAGTGTGTGTGCTATGGAATAGTGCCGAGAATAGGTGTCTTTCACATGGAGTGCGCCGGGAATAGGTGTCTTCTTAGAGGTGCCGTGACGCTTTATCCGTCCGCTATGCACTGGCGCTTTCGGAGGCCTCTGTTGGATATGTCCAAACCATCCGAGAAATAGCACATGTTGGTACTGTAGGGTGTAAGAAGTTAGTTCTCACCGTCGGGTGGTACTTGTGGTGGGAGGAGCATTGGATCTTGCATGGTGAAAGATTAAATACATTGTTCAGATCAGCAATATCGATAGAAGCGTTAACCAACAACTAGAACATGTCAAGAAAGAACATTGATGTGCCAAGAGAAATAGGATGGAAGAAACCCTCCGAAAGTAATGAGTAGAATTAATGTAAATGTGTCCTTTGATAAGAAATAATTTGGGATGATCATGGAACTTGCTTGTTTGTGGGCAATAAAGTTTTGAATTATGTTGTTAATGTTTCGATGGCACATGTGCTTGCTCTTAGGAAAGGCATAATGCTGGTTCAACAGATTGCGTTTACCAATTTCACAATTCAAACAGATTGCATTAAGGTGGTGGAGACGATGATTCAAGGACGCATCTCATCAACATCATTTGCTGCAATTTATGATGATTGTTCTATCTTATGGACTGGCTATGGTAGAGTTAAGATTGGGATGTAACGGGAGGGCCAATGAGGCTGGAAATGCACTAGCTAGGACTAGGAGTGCTTTTGTTTAAAATTCCATGTTTTTAGGTCAGTGAACCCCCTAATTTAATTATGAACACGTAAATTATGTAACTATCTTTGTGAATCAATAGAGCTAGCCGAATGGCATTGTCTTAAAAAACGATGGCTTAGGTCATTCAATGTGGTCATGCCAAGCTCTAAACATGTGGGGCACCGAGAATATATCACATGAATATCTACAATGACTTAGACATAACAAAACCACCATCGACTTAAGTTCGGAAGAAATTACTCGAGTGTGGTGTTGGTGCAATTTTGTGTGCTCTTGGGAATATCTTTTAACATCTAATCTTTGGAAAGAAATGTTTGAAGCACCATGTCTATGCTATGTTCCCTACAATGTTTAATACATTGATGTATGGTTTTTCTTGCACCGCAACAATGCTGTTGCTGTACTTAACATCAATAAATATTTATTAAAAGATTGGTTTAAATAGTTATGAATAATAATATTAATTGAAACAAGATAAATTAAAGACTGAAAGTAAACTAAGAATGTGTGAGGGAAACAGGAATTCACTACTAGCATGGTTACTAATGATTAGGATTTAGTATATATGTATGTTGCTACATGAGGAGAGGTTCGAATAAAGGTGCTCCCTCCACATCCCTCATAACCATTACCTTATCACATCACTTGCCATGCATGTCCAATAATCAAGGGTCTTCTCATGGGTATGGTCATAAGCTCTTGTACCTCTTACCCCTCGTTAAACATAATTGAAAGAGGCAGCCGATTGTTGTCACCTATGTGCCCACGTATCTCCAACCACGCTTAGCAATTATTGCCTTCAATGTCCCTAATGGAAAATATTACAAGGTGCATAACATATAACATCATCGAAGATAACTACCATTTTCACGTGTTATAATGAAACATCATAAATCTTTATTTTATTTCATAGTATTGCTAGGAGTTCACCGTCTCCATAAGAACTAAGAAACTACTTGCATATAGAGATACATGGCATGATCATAGCAATGATTAGAAAGGTGTATGAATACGATTCAAAATCCACAATAGAGTTTTGGATTACAACAAGATGAATGCAGGAATCAATGATGGGCGCGTGGATGATGATGGTGTTGATGAAGATCGATGATGGTGCATGCTTCTCCCAAGTCTCCTACTCTTATCCCTTCAATAATGTGATGGTGGCGTTGGTGAAGATCTATGGTGGCGGCACGGCGTTGCCATGCCAAGATGTGACCCTTCCAGTCTTTTTCGCCAAAGAAGGTTTTGGAGGAGGAACCTATGGGAACGGCAGTCCTGCATCGAGATTATTAGTTGCTTACCGCTGCACATTTTATCAAGATCAACCTGTGGGAATAGCCGTCCCTTCCTTACCAAAGAAAGAAAAAAGGAATGACGCGGTCTGGTTTACAAGTAAGAAAGAAATTTGTTGTGGTGGCTAAAGTTTTCCCCTCCTTACATAGGCTCATGGAGGTCGGTTTCGCGTTCCGGTAACTCTGTCACCAGATATGGCCTTCGGGCCTTCACAAATGTTGTTTGGTTTTACGAAATGGTCTGGTTGAAGGGTGGTATTGTCGTACGGTACTATCATCTTGACCGCACCTATGGGCGTTTAGTATACTGGTTTAGTATACTGGTCGTACGAACTCCGATTGAGGTGTTCTTCGAATCGTTGGATTCGTATGGACGAGGGATACAACACCATGGTACTGGATATTTATTATATTGTGATAAAAAATGACTCATTTTCACCCTTCAAATGGCTAAGAGCATCTCTAACAGTAACAGAAAAAGTCGAAACCGAAAAACATGAATTCAGTCTTCCGAAAATGTGGGGGACGAAGATTTTGCAGTCGGCGCAGAACGGAACCCGTAAAACACGAACTGAAAAAACGGATTTGAAATGTCGCGGGAAATGCGTCGATGATCATATATATAGATGGCATTTGATGCTCCGATTGAGCATCATAAGTTATATAATGGGATTAGCAAACCTAAATTACATACTACACCTAACCACGTTAACTAATTTGAAGCAAAATGCGGCCCGCTTGGCCTCTGCGCGCGGCGGTGCCGGTGGTGGCGGAGCATCGAGGCGGAGACTGCGTCGACAAGGAATCTGGTGAAGAGCGTTCACTTGTCCGAGTCAAGCTCGACTATCTCGAGCTTGACGCGGCGGACACGCTCCTCCCGGCGAGTCCCCGCCGCCTAATCCAGCGCCGCGCCCTGCAGAGCCACCTCGCGAGGCCATGGCGTCACGAAGCTGGGGCGAAGGTGGGCTGCTGTGAGCTGGATTGCTCGCCGGAGAGGAAGCAGGCGGCGACAGAGGGAGTGGTAGCGGCGGAGTGGAGTAGGGTTTGGAAACCGAACTCCCCTCAGCGGCCTGTTTTAATACGGCGGCGACAGAGGGAGTGGTAGCGGCGGAGGGGAGTAGAGTTTCTCGGGCCCCCGAACTCATTTTACGGGTCAGGCCGAGAGTTCGGGCTCCTTTCTGGCCCACTTTCGGCCTAAGCCCGTATTGTCGCCGGACTTTTTCGCCTTCGACCACTTTTTGGGTTACTGTTAGAGATGCTCTAAGTTCTGGTGCATATAACTCCTCCATATTGGCTCCTTTGTCCATAAAAGTTCAAAACACCTACACATCAAGGATAAGGAAAAGTGATACTAGAATCCTATTAAAACTCTCATAAAAATGAATCACTACTTTTTTTTGGGCAGATAATCAGGACATAATTAAATCAGATGTACTCCTGGGCCGTTTTGGCCTGAGCCCGTGGGCCGAAAACAAGGCTATCCTCTTCTTCCTTCCTCCAGTGCCATTCGACGAGGCAGGCAGAGTGAGGATTGGAATCAGAATCTCTGTCTTCTTTCTCCCTCCCGTCGCCGTCGGTCCAATCCAAGCGAAAGAAACCCTAGCTCGCACGCCCTCCCGGCCACCTCCAGCCGCCAGCCATGGACCGCAAGCGCATCAACGACGCCCTCGACAGGCACCTGCGGAGCGAGAGGTCGTCGCCCTCCACATCCCGCGCCGCCAAGCTCCCCTCCTCCATCCCGCCCACCAAAGGTATCCCCATCCATCAAGAAGCTCTTCTTTCTACTGCCCCCCCGCCCGCCGCCGTCATCTGATTCTCTGCTGCTTGTTCGTTTGGAACCACAGAGCAGCTGGATTCCGACAGCGAGGAAGACAACAGTGCCTCCGAGGGGGACGACGACACCTTCTGGATCAACTGGTTCTGCAACCTCAGAGGCAACGAGTTCTTCGCCGAGGTCGACGACGACTACATCCAGGACGACTTCAACATGTGCGGCCTCAGCACCCAAGTGCCGTATTACGATCACGCGCTCGACCTCATCCTCGACCTCGAGCCAGTTCAGGGTAAGCACCCTAAAAACATCCATTGATCCATTTTGATATCTCTCTCCTTTTGTGTACACCTCACCTCATTATGATCATTAGTCTCTAAGCCACACTCATTGTGTATATATATTATCATCAGTTGTTAAGCCACTCAATTGTTTGTAATCATTGCTCAATTTGATCATCATAAGTTGTAATTCAATTCATGTCTTGAGTTTTGTGCGGCACTGGATGGAGTGATCTTACTCTTCCACGCAGGTGATGTGTTTGCTGAGGAGCAGAATGAATTGATCGTGGCGGCCGCGGAGACGCTTTACGGCTTAGTTCATGCCCGGTACATCTTGACCACTAAAGGCTTGGCTGCAATGGTAAAGCTACCTAGCACTATTTTCTACTCTTATGATTGCCATCAACTGGCCAGCATCAATCACAGTAGAGGGTCTCATTAATAATCCCTCATATGAATGTTTCTGTAGTTGGACAAGTTCAAGAACTGTGACTTTGGAAGGTGCCCTCGTGTGTCCTGTGGTGGCCAGCCTTGTTTGCCAGTGGGGCAGTCTGATGTTCCGAGGTCCAGTACCGTCAAGATATATTGCCCAAAATGCGAAGATCTCTACTACCCAAGATCGAAACACCAAGCAAGTATCCTTTTAAGCATCTTACTTAGATAAGCACTCGTAGCTCTGGTCACTCCAGAACCTCTGGTCTTGGTAAGAATGGGAGTAGTGATGGTTCTATCATTGCTATTTTCAGTATTACACTTACTATTACCTTTCAGCGAGACTTATGGCTATGAAACTCATAGCTTCAAGAATGTCTGGCTGCCTTTCTCATGAATGGGGCGCAAAGGCTTTTTAAAATGTACTTTTTTTTTGCTTGCCTTTGCATCCCTGACGCTTTCCATAGACTGCTGTTTTATTTTACAATAGTTATATCTTTGCATGTGTACTGATGCAAGTAGTGCCTATGTTGATCTTGTATGGCCTTAAGTTTTCCCAGACATTGATGGAGCTTTCTTTGGGACGACGTTTCCTCATCTTTTCATGATGGCACATTCACACTTGAAGCCACAGAAGCCATCACAGCAATATGTTCCCCGAATATTCGGCTTCAAGGTTCATAAGAAAACATGAGTGCATTTATTTTGGTGGTGCACTGGTTGCTGCTTCTTTCTGGTAGTCATCTGGAGATACGGACAAGCATGGAAGCATGAAAATGGTACTAAAAGAAACACCGAACAAGCATGCCCCATTTTTTTTTGAAGGTTACTGCCCTAGTGAAAAGAAAAGAAATCTTGGCAGCCACATTTGTTGAAGGAAGAAATCTCAAGGAGCACCTCGTGTCATGTTGTATGGTCTGATGATCCTCGTGAAATGGCATGTTGCTCTGTTTTGATTTAGAAATGCCATAAGCTGGTGTATCTGTTTGTATCCTAATGTATTTCACTCATGCATATCTGCTCTGATTTACGGGCGGAGGAAATCATGGATACTAAGATGCTGCAAGTTTAATGAAGTGTTTACTGCTGGAATCGACCTCCTGTTGTCTTGCAAGTGTAGTTTGTTGTCTACGTAGTATTGCAAACCGATCCTCATTGGTCAGTTGGATGGATCCATCTGTTCACGTCTTATGCAGCCGTGTGCACTTCCAGAACAAGAATTAAGCAGAGGAGATGATGAATTGAAAACTATTTACATTTCTTGATTTGGCTTTTGTAGATGCACAATAATAAATCTGCGTCGGATTAGATCGAGAAGAGATGAGAAGGAAGAAACCAACAAAAGTTGCTTCCACGAGCACGTTCGTGTGCGCGCGTGTGTGTGTGTGTGTGGTGATAAAAGAAACAGTCGTGACGGCCAGATAAGAAGCTCGTTCGTCCACTGCTTCCATCTCTCAGCTGTGCATCATCCATCCATCCGTTCCACTCCTCCATCATATCATATCGATGGCGCTCATGCTCAGCCCAGCCGCTCCGGCGGCGGCCTTCTCCGTCGTGGCACCTGGCAATGGCAAGTCCGCCGGAATGAGGACGATTCGACTTGGCAGCCGGAGCCTCCGGAAGGTGGTTGCCATGGCGGACATGCTGGGTGACTTTGGTGCGCGGGACCCGTTCCCGGAGGAGATCGCGAGCGAATGGGGGGAGAAGACGCTGGGCAACGTGGACACGCTGCACCGCATCCTCATCCCCACCGTGTCCGTGCTCTCCCTCTCCCGCGTGCCCCTCCAGGCCGACCCCGAGCTGCTCTCCCAGGACGACGCGCGCAGGCTCCTCCACAAGGTGGTCGGATGGAGGCTCCTCTTCCCTTGCACCCACGACAACCAGGACGACCTGCTCAAGCTCGAGTGCGTGTGGAAGGTCAAGGACCAGGCCTGCGGGGAGGAGCTGGTGTCCAGGATTACCAGGGCGCTGGAGAGCGGTGCCGGTGCCGGCTGCGGTGGGTATGTGCCGGCGAAGCTCGGTTTCGAGGCGCCCAACCAAGTCAGGGCGCAGCTCTACTCCACGTCCCTAGGTAACCACCATGCACCTCCTCATTCTTCAACTACTCCTACTTTACTTAGAATGATAATATGAGCTGCTTTGTTGGCTTGAACAATGAATTAATGGGTGGCTTGCTGCTGCAGGTGGGCTGAGCGTGAACGACTTCATCATCGCTGCCAGGATAGACCAGATCAAGACGCAAGATCTTATCCCAAAGAAGAGAGTCTGGGCATGCTAGATCCAGATACTCATTTTTCTTCTTCTTCTTCCGCATGCATACATACATACAAGAGGAGCCAAATCCCTTCGTTGCAGTTTTGTTTCATGAAATTGATCAGCTCACATTTGTACCAGTACAGTGTTTTTTTGATAAGAATAGTATGATCATCATTTGTCAAGATCTCCGATCGACGCCAGACGAGACCACATCAATTGCATACGAAATGTGAAAGGGAAACTGGATCGCCATACTGTCCGTATATATAGTATAGCTACTTATTACTAGGTTGCACGCTCAAACTCATAGATCACTTAATGAGGCCGGTGATGGCTTGGGCGATGATGGCGATCTGGATGGAGTCGACGGTATGCTGTGCCAGCGGCTGCGGCAGCGTCACCCCGTGTATCCCAAATGCCGCGTTGCACTGCTGCGCCTGCGCCAGTGCCTCCTCTAGCTTCTTCTTCCCAGTGGCATAGGACCGCTGGTTGATCTCGTCGCTGGCCTCCGCAAAGGCGAAGCCCGCCTGGCTGTACACCGCGGCGCACTTGGCCAGTGCCTGCTTCATGGGAAGGCTTGGGTTGCCCGCCAAGAGGGTCTTGACGTCGTCCGCGGCGAGGGCCACGTTGTTGACGCCCGCCAGGGAGGCCACTTTGGCCAGGCCCCATGCGTCCGCGTCCGCGGCGCCCCGTTGGTTGCTGAGCTGCGACAGGCACAGCTGCAGGCTGACCCGCACGTCGCTGGCGGCCGCCTCCTTGCAGGTGCTGGCCACAGTCGCGTCGACTGCACGACCAGTCAGGATCACCGCCAGCACGACGGCAATGAGGGCCACGGGCCGAGACATGATTGATGGTTGCTTCATCGTCTCTTATTCTGTGCTGCTGAAAGGAATGATTCAATCTATGAGAAACAAGTTATTAGATAAAAGGGTGATTGAGCATCATCATATATAGGCATGGCAGGGGGATGGGAGCGTTTATCGGAGGCCAATTTTCGTTCCACCATCAGTCTGGTCTATATATAGACTCGACAAAGATTAACAGTTGTGTTTGTCCAATATACAAGGGAGCAAGAATAGTAGTAGTACGTTTTGGTGAGCAAGGACAAAACAATGGATTTGAATTTATACAAGTGAGAGTGATCAGTTAGGCAGGGAACATGAGGGTGTTGATGTGATGAATGCTCATGTCTGAAATCGGTTCGATTGGCCTCTCTGCTTCTTCTTGTTCTGTTGCGTCCATCATGGTGGCGCGTTCTCGACTGTACTCATCTGTAATGATTTTAAAGATGGGGGATATTCATGAGCAAGAAGAGCAACCTACATTGGGGGATATTCACTGCTGGTTGGTTTAGAGGGTGTTTGTTAAAAAAAAAAACGAACCGAAGATTGTGTTGAAGGATGTCGGGGGAGGAGTTGCGAGGAAGTTGGAGCCTACGTAGGCGAGCAGGGAGAGCGCCACCGCCACCATCAAGAACGCCGGCACCGCCACCGCCCAGTACCTTGATCCAGATACAGCAGTAGTAATTCATGTTAGCAAGGCAGGGGGAAATGAAATTAATGGCAAGGCAAGGCAAGGAAATGCATTACTTGGTGGGGTAGTAGGTGATGCCGAGCGAGTTGAGCCAGGGCTCCGGCGTGTACGCCCACGCCAGGTACACCGCCGTGGCGATCACGGTGGTGATGGACCCCACGAATCCGTACACCTCCGATGGCTTGGGCCCCGCCGCCGCCGCCGCGGGATCCCGCTCCCGTTCCCGTTCCCGGCCGAATCGAGGCCGACGGCTGCGGTTGCGGAGAAGGCTCACCGTCTGCCGAGGGCTCCTGACCACCAGCGTCTCCGCCGGCGAATCCATCCGAATCTCGTCTCCCCCTTGCCTTGCCTTGCCGGCGAATCCAGTGGAGGTGGAGTTGGTTGGATTCCTCTGAGGGCAGGTTGGGCTTACTGGGCTTGCTTTGCTTGTCTTGTCCCTCCGTGTGTGGGCTACTCCAACTCACATTTTTTTTTCCGATAAAGGTAATATATTAATAT
>NC_061510.1:64158449-64312970 GCF_022539505.1 Lolium rigidum | reverse complement strand
AATTAATTTGGGACTGGGAATCCCATTGCCAGCTCTTTTTGCAAAATTTTTGATAAGCGGATGAAGCCACTAGTCCATTGGTGAAAGTTGCCCAACAAGAATGAAAGATAAACACCACATACTTCCTCATGAGCTATAAAACATTGACACAAATCAGAGGTGATAAATTTTGAATTATTTAAAGGTAGCACTCAAGCAATTTACTTTGGAATGGCGGAGAAATACCATGTAGTAGGTAGGTATGGTGGACACAAATGGCATAGTGGTTGGCTCAAGGATTTTGGATGCATGAGAAGTATTCCCTCTCGATACAAGGTTTAGGCTAGCAAGGTTATTTGAAACAAACACAAGGATGAACCGTGCAGCAGAAACTCACATAAAAGACATATTGTAAACATTATAAGACTCTACACCGTCTTCCTTGTTGTTCAAACTCTATACTAGAAATTATCTAGACCTTAGAGAGACCAATTATGCAAACCAAATTTTAGCAAGCTCTATGTATTTCTTCATTAATGGGTGCAAAGTATATGATGCAAGAGCTTAAACATGAGCACAACAATTGCCAAGTATCAAATTATCCAAGACATTTTATCAATTACTACATGTAGCATTTTCCGTTTCCAACCATATAACAATTAACGAAGCAGCTTCAACCTTCGCCATGAACATTATAAAGCTAAGAACACATGTGTTCATATGAACCAACGTGAGCGTGTCTCTCTCCCACACAAGCATGATGTATTCAAATTTATTCAAACAAAAACAAAAACAAACACGACGCTCCAAGTAAAGTACATAAGATGTGACCGAATAAAAATATAGTTTCAAGAGAAGGAACCTGATAATGTTGTCGATGAAGAAGGGGATGCCTTGGGCATCCCCAAGCTTAGATGCTTGAGTCTTCTTGAAATATGCAGGGATGAACCACCGGGGCATCCCCAAGCTTAGACTTTTCACTCTTCTTGATCATAGTATATCATCCTCCTCTCTTGACCCTTGAAAACTTCCTCCACACCAAACTCGAAACAAACTCATTAGAGGGTTAGTGCATAATCAAAAATTCACATGTTCAGAGGTGACACAATCATTCTTAACACTTCGGACATTGCCCAAAGCTACTGGAAGTTAATGGAACAAAGAAATCCATCCAACATAGCAAAAGAGGCAATGCGAAATAAAAGGCAGAATCTGTCAAAACAGAACAGTCCAGTAAAGACGAATTTTATTGAGGCACCGGACTTGCTCAAATGAAAATGCCCAAATTGAATGAAAGTTGCGTACATATCTGAGGATCACTCACGTAAATTGGCATAATTTTCTGAGTTACCTACAGAGAATTAGGCCCAGATTCGTGACAGCAAAGAAATCTGCTTCATGCAAGAATCCAAATCTAGTATTAACCTTACTATCAAAGACTTTACTTGGCACAACAATGCAATAAAACTAAGATAAGGAGAGGTTGCTACAGTAGTAACAACTTCCAAGACTCAAATATAAAACAAAGTACTGTAGCAAAATAAACACATGGGTTATCTCCCAAGAAGTTCTTTCTTTATAGCCATTAAGATGGGCTCAGCAGCTTTAATGATGCACTCGCAAGAAATAGTAGTTGAAGCAAAAGAGAGCATCAAGAGGCAAATTCAAAACACATTTAAGTCTAACATGCTTCCTATGCATAGGAATCTTGGCATAAGGATTAAATCAAGTCTTCGTGACGAGCAAATGTGATGTGCTAGACGATCATTCCAGGTAGCCATTTGCACTGCAGCTTCGCTAACTGCTTCCCAGCCATATTGCCATTATAGTATCTTTCAGTACTGATGTTCACGGAGCTTCTATTCTTGTAGACAAGAGGTTGGGCCTCCAAGAGCAGAGGTTTGTAGAACAAGCAGCAAGTTTCCCTTAAGTGGATCACCCAAGGTTTATCGAACTCCGTGGAGGAAGAGGTCAAAGATATCCCTCTCATGCAACCCCGCAACCACAAAGCAAGAAGTCTCTTGTGTCCCCAACACACCTAATAGGTGCACTAGTTCGGCGAAGAGATAGTGAAATACAAGGTGGTATGAATAAATGCGAGCAGTAGTAACGGCAGCTGTAAAAGTGCTTGCTGGCGTGCAGTTGATGGTAGTAATATTGCAGGAAGTAAAGATGCAGTAAAACAGTAAACAAGCAGCAATAGCAGTATTTAGGAACAAGGCCTAGGGATCATACTTTCACTAGTGGACACTCTCAACATTGATCACATAACAGAATAAATAGATAGATGCTAGACTCTACACCCTCTTGTTGGATGATGAACACCACTAATCGTGTAGGATTACACGAACCCTCAATGCCGGAGTTAACAAGCTCCACAATATTCAATGTTCATGTTTAAATAACCTTAGAGTGCATGACAGATCAACATAACCAAACCAAGTACTAACATAGCATGCACACTCGTCACCTTCACACTACGAAAGGAGGCATAGATCACATCAATACCATCATAGCAATAGTTAACTTCATAATCTACAAGAGATCACAATCATAGCCTACGCCAAGTACTACACGATGCACACACTCGTCACCATTACACCGTGCGTGAGGAATAAACTACTTTAATAACATCACTAGAGTAGCACACAAATATATTGTGATACAAAACACATTGCAATCATAAAGAGATATAAATAAGCACTTCACTATGCCATTCATAACAGTGAATAAGTATTCTCGTGAAATATAGCCTAAGAGACCCACACGGTGCACACACCGTCACCTTTACACACGTGGGACAAGGAGTCTCCTGGAGATCACATAAGTAAAACCCACTTGACTAGCATAATGACATCTAGATTACAAGCATCATCATATGAATCTCAATCATGTAAGGCAGCTCATGAGATTATTGTATTGAAGCACATAGGAGAGAGATTAACCACATAGCTACCGGTACAGCCCCGAGCCTCGATGGAGAACTACTCCCTCCTCATGGGAGACAAGCAGCGTTGATGAAGATGGCGGTGGTGTCGATGGAGAAGCCTTCCGGGGCACTTCCCCATCCCGGCGGCGTGCCGGAACAGAGACTCCCGTCCCCCGCATCTTGGCTTCGCGATGGCGGCGGCTCCGGAAGGTTTTCTCCGGTTTCGTCGAACGTGGTAGGGTTTTCGCGACGGAGACCTTAAGTAGGCGGAAGGGCAGCCTCGGAGGGGGCCTGGTGGGCCCACACACTAGGGGGCGCGACCCCCTTCCGGCCGCGCCGCGGTGTTGTGTGGGCCCCCCGTGGCTCCCTCCGGCGGCTCTCGGTGTTCCGGAAGCTTCGTCCAATTATAAGACTCGGGCGTTGATTTCGTCCAATTCCGAGAATATTTCCTTACTAGGATTTCTGAAACCAAAAACAGCGTAAAACAAGAACCGGCACTTCGGCATCTCGTCAATAGGTTAGTTCCGGAAAACGCATAATAATGACATAAAGTATGCATAAAACATGTAGATATCATCAATAATGTGGCATGGAACATAAGAAATTATCGATACGTCGGAGACGTATCAGCCCCCTGACCTACCCTTCCGCCTACATATAGCCTTCGTCGCGAAACCCCCAGTACCGAGAGCCACGATACGGAAAACCTTACTGAGACGCCGCCGCCAATCCCATCTCGGGGGATTCAGGAGATCACCTCCGGCACCTCGCCGGAGAGGGGAATCATCTCCCGGAGGTCTCTTCATCGCCATGATCGCCTCCGGATCGATGTGTGAGTAGTCCACCCCTGGACTATGGGTCCATAGCAGTAGCTAGAAGGTTGTCTTCTCCTCATTGTGCTATCATGTTAGATCTTGTGAGCTGCCTATCATGATCAAGATCATATATTTGTAATGCTACATGTTGTGTTTGTTGGGATCCGATGAATATTGAATACTATGTCAAGTTGATTATCAATCTATCATATATGTTATTTATGTTCTTGCATGCTCTCCGTTGCTAGTAGAGGCTCGGCCAAGTTGATACTTGTGACTCCAAGAGGGGGTATTTATGCTCGATAGTGGGTTCATGCCTCCATTAAATCTGGGACAGTGATGTAAAGTTCTAAGGTTGTGGATGTGCTGTTGCCACTAGGGATAAAACATCGATGCTTTGTCTAAGGATATTTGTGTTGATTACATTATGCACCATACTTAATGCAATTGTCTCGTTGCTTGCAACTTAATACCGGAAGGGGTTCGGATGATAACCCGAAAGTGGACTATTTAGGCATAGATGCATGTCTGGATAGCGGTCTATGTACTTTGTCGTAATGCCCCGATTAAATCTCATAGTACTCATCATGATATATGTATGTGCATTGTTATGCCTTCTTTATTTGTCAATTGCCCAACTGTAATTTGTTCACCCAACATGCTATTTATTTTATGGGAGAGACACCACTAGTGAACTGTGGACCCCGGTCCAATTCTTTACATCTGAAATACAATCTACTGCAATACGTGTTCTTTACTGTTTTTCGCAAACAATCATCTTCCACACTATACAATTAATTCTTTGTTTACAGCAAGCCGGTGAGATTGACAACCTCACTGTTACGTTGGGGCAAAGTACTTTGATTATTTTGTGCAGGTTCCACGTTGGCGCTGGAATCCCTGGTGTTGCGCCGCACTACACTCCGCCGCCATCAACCTTCAACGTGCTTCTTGGCTCCTACTGGTTCGATAAACCTTGGTTTCTTTCTGAGGGAAACTTGTTGCTGTACGCATCACACCTTCCTCTTGGGGTTCCCAACGGACGTGTGTCTCACGCGCCATCAGTCTCTCTAAAAGTCTAGATATTTTCTGATAAAGGTGTTTGAACAACAAGGAGACAGTGTAGAGTCTTATAATGCTTGCAATATGCTCTTATGTAAGTTTTGCTTTACTGGTTCATACTTGGGTTTGCTTCAAATAACCTTTCTAGCCAAAGCCTTGTACTGAGAGGGAATGCTTCTCGTGCATCCAAAACCTTGAGCCAAAACCTATGCCATTTGTGTCCACCATAACTACCTGCTATGTGGTATTTTTCTGCCATTCCAAGTAAATTGCTTGCGTGCTACCTTTAAAATTTCATTCCTTGTCTTTGCAATACATAGCTCATGGGAAAATAGCTTAAAAACTATTGTGGTATTGAATATGTTGCTTATGTATCTTATTTCTTATAAGTTGCTTGTTGAGCGGTAACCATGTTTCTGGGGACGCCATCAACTATTACACCTTTGTTGAATATCATGTGAGTTGCTATGCATGTTCGTCTTGTCTTGTCGTGGTATCGTCACGGCATATGCTACGGGGTAGCTAAAGAGAGGTGGTTCCTGTATGGGCGTCGACGGTATCCGGATGCGGGATTGGTACACAGCACGCGGTGATGTACCCAGGTTCAGGGCCCTCGCGGTGGAGGTAAAACCCCTACTCCTGCATGTCTGATGTATATGACAGTATATGGTGTTACATAGTTGCTCCTTGAGCTGTTTGTCCTGAGAAGGAAGAAGCTACTGTGAGCTAAGAGGAGCCTGGCCGGCTTGGAGAGAGCCTGGCCGGCTGCTCGTATGTGAGCTGAGAGAGAGAGAGGGCAGCGCTGGCCCTAGAGCCAATGAGCCTGAAGGGCTCCCCCTGGTGTGCCTTATATAGGCCTGGCACCCAGGGGACAAGAGGTGGCCCGCATGTACTGTACATGATATGACTACTGGGGTCTTATCAACTATACACCACAGCACCACTGTTCGCTACAGGGACTAGAGCTGGCCCTATCGATAGCCTGGCAGGAGTAGCACGATCGCTTGTCTCGTCGCTGTACGTAGCAATGCTTGATCGTACTCCTGGCAGAGGGATCCAATGACTTGATCGTTCCTTGGATGGTGAAGCTGGCTCGTGCGTGGCCTTCATCAGCCGGCCATGCATGTACGTGGAGCTGGCCACGCGGAGTGCATGGGAGCCGGCCATATAAGCATGCATGGTGGAAGCTGGCCACGCATGCACGTACGTAGCGGAGCCGGCCTGGGAAGCGCGGCGATTGGAGAGCGCGTCGGCAGGACCGCGACCAAGCGATCGATGGCGCGGCCAAGCGGCTCGCGGCAGCCGAACAGAGCGAGCGGAGGCGGCCCAGGATGGGGCGCAGTCGGCCGCGGCCCAGAAGGGTGAAGGCGGCCCGGGGCGAAGCAGGCGCGGAGGCCGGCGTGGCCGAGCCGGAGCCGACGCGGGATGAAGCCGGCCCGGCGGGGCGCCGGCCGAAGTCGAACGGGCCGTGCGGGAGCGAGCCGGCCGGAGAGGATCCGGAAGTCGGCCTAGTGTGCGGTCCTTCTTCTGTTTTCTTCTTTCCTTCATATCTTTTGTTGTGATGCATATTTTCTTGATCCGCGAAGTGCTGCGCGCTCGTAAACTCGAGGACTTTGCCATACCGGGGGTCATTCCCCCGACATTAGCCCCCGAGCCTACGTGGGACTCGAATAGCAGTCGAGTCGCGGGGAGGGTCCCGAACGCGATGTTGATGATGTAGATGATGATGGCGATGTCGATGTAGCCCATGGCGTGGCGTGGGTGAGATGCGCAGAGTCGCCAAGGCTGATCTCAACCATGCGTAAGGCGGCGAAGGCGCAGCCGGACGAGGCGCGAAGGCGCAGTCGAGCGAGGCAGCCGGACGGGGCGGCGAAGGCGCAGCCGGACGAGGCGACGAAGGCGCAGCCGGATGATGTCGGAGGCGCAACCGGATGATGGCTGAGGCGCGGCCGGATGATGGCGGCGAAGGCGCAGTCGGATGATGTCGGAGGCGCAGCCGGGCGGTGCGCCGAAGGCGCAGCCGGCCGAGGCGCGAAGGCGCAGCCGGACGGGGCGGCGAAGGCGCAGCCGGACGAGGCGCGAAGGAGCAGCCGGATGATGTCGGAGGCGCAGCCGGGGTGGTGCGGCGAAGGCGCAGCCGGACGAGGCGCGAAGGCGCAGCCGGACGATGGCGTCGGAGGCGCAGTCGGACGAGGCGCGAAGGCGCAGCCGGGTGATGGCCGAGGCGCAGCCGGACGAGGCGGCGAAGGAGCAGCCGGATGATGGCTGAGGCGCAGCCGGACGAGGCGCGAAGGCGCAGCCGGATGATGGCTGAGGCGCAGCCGGACGAGGCGGCGAAGGCGCAGCAGGACGATGGTGGCGAAGGCGCAGTCGGATGATGTCGGAGGCGCAGCCGGGCGAGCGGCGAAGGCGCAGCCGGACGAGGCGCAAAGGCGCAGCCGGGTGATGGCTGAGGCGCAGCCGGACGGGGCGGCGAAGGCGCAGCCGGACGGGGCGGCGAAGGCGCAGCCGGATGATGGCTGAGGCGCAGCCGGACGAGGCAGCGAAGGCGCAGCCGGATGATGTCGGAGTCGCAGCCGGACGAGGCGCGAAGGCGCAACCGGATGATGTCGGAGTCGCAGCCGGACGAGGCGCGAAGGCGCAGCCGGGTGATGGCTGAGGCGCAGCCGGACGAGGCGGCGAGCCAGACGATGGCTGAGGCGCAGCCGGACGAGGCGCGAAGGCGCAGCCGGATGATGGCTGAGGCGCAGCCGGACGAGGCGGCGAAGGCGCAGCAGGACGATGGCGGCGAAGGCGCAGCAGGACGATGGCGGCGAAGGCGCAGTTGGATGATGTCGGAGGCGCAGCCGGGCGAGACGGCGAAGGCGCAGCCGGACGAGGCGCAAAGGCGCAGCCGGGTGATGGCTGAGGCGCAACCGGACGGGGCGGCGAAGGCGCAGCCGGATGGGGCGGCGAAGGCGCAGCCGGATGATGGCTGAGGCGCAGCCGGACGAGGCAGCAAAGGCGCAGCCGGATGATGTCGGAGTCGCAGCCGGAGGAGGCGCGAAGGCGCAGCCGGATGATGTCGGAGTCGCAGCCGGACGAGGCGGGAAGGCGCAGCCGGATGATGGCTGAGGCGCAGCCGGACGATGGCGGCGAAGGAGCAGCCGGATGATGGCTGAGGCTAAGCCGGACGGGGCGGCGAAGGCACAGCCGGACGAGGCGGCGAAGGCGCAGCCGGATGATGGCTGAGGCGCAGCCGGATGGGGCGGCGAAGGCGCAGCCGGACGATGGCTGAGGCGCAGCCGGATGAGGCAGCGAAGGCGCAGCCGGCAAGGTGGACGCGGTGTCCGCCGGCTTGTGCTGAAGAGCACCCGGAAGTGGTCGCTGAGGACCGCCAGCTCGAAGGCTCTGGGCCGCTGGCAAGGTGGACGCGGTGTCCGCCGGCTCGTGCTGAAGAGCACCCGGAAGTGGTCGCTGAGGACCGCCAGCTCGAAGGCTCTGGGCCGCTGGCAAGGTGGACGCGGTGTCCGCCGGCTCGTGCCGAAGAGCACCCGGAAGTGGTCGGCGAGGACCGCCGGCTCGAAGGCTCTGGGCCGCCGGCAAGGTGGACGCGGTGTCCGCCGGCTCGTGGCTGAAGAGCACCCGGAAGTGGTCGGCGAGGACCGCCAGCTCGAAGGCTCTGGGCCGGCGGCAAGGTGGACGCGGTGTCCGCCGGCTCGTGCCGAAGAGCACCCGGAAGTGGTCGGCGAGGACCGCCAGCTCGAAGGCTGCGGGCCGCCGGCAAGGTGGACGCGGTGTCCGCCGGCTCGTGCCGAAGAGCACCCGGAAGTGGTCGGCGAGGACCGCCGGCTCGAAGGCTCCGGGCCGGCGGCAAGGTGGACGCGGTGTCCGTCGGCTCGTGCTCGAAGAGCACCCGGAAGTGGTCGCTGAGGACCGCCAGCTCGAAGGCTCTGGGCCGCTGGCAAGGTGGACGCGGTGTCCGCCGGCTCGTGTCGAAGAGCACCCGGAAGGTGGACCCTGGGGTCCGCCAGCTCGATGGAGTCCATCGGAGATAGTCATATAAGAGACAAAGTTAGTCAGTAAAAGACATATAATATATGCAGCCTTAGCAGTGCTAGCTTTATGTAGAGGGATGTCGGCTAGGTTTTGTCCGAGCCCCCTGGAGTCATTTTCATGTCCCCCCGCTCTTTGGCTTTTTCTCTTGCCAGCCATACAGCCGGGTTGCGGTCTGTAGCTAGGTCAAGAGTGGGCCGCAAAGTGGAGCGCACAGTACTTAGACTTTGAGGGGCGGACTCATTCGAGCTGACATCGGCGAAGGCCGGATTGCCCAAGGTGATCTCTCTTTGGACGTTGTTCATGTGAGGCGACCTCCAGCTTTTGCTCTTGCTAGCCATGAAGCCGGGTTGCGGACAACAGCTGAGTCGAAGAGTGGGCCTTTGGTACCGTACACACTACTAAGCCGTCTTTGGGATAGAGCATCGTGGACCAGCCGGCGAGCCCCCGGGACGAGTTGAGTCGGTCCGGGGTTAAGCAGCGAAGTGCGGCGGAAGAGGGGGTAGCCCCCGAGTGTAACTCGGGTTACCCGGCTGAGCAGCGGTGCGGAGAGTTACTCAGCAGTACTTACATTTTGTTTTCGTTGTAGGGTTGATCTCGATAGTGATGACGAGTTGTTGAAGCCGTAGAGGCGAGGGAGTGGCTGGTGGCCTCAGCCGGCTTGGCTCCAGCCGGCCAAGCCATCAAACGCGCTGCGGGTGGCGCTGAGGGGCGCAGCCGGTAGGCGAGTCGGTGCAAGCGCGGCCGGAAGAGTGCGAGGGCGCAACCGAAAGGTGGCGAAGGCGCAGCCGGATGAGGGCGGAGGCGCAGCCGGTGTGAGAGGGGACAGCCCCCGAGTGTCTCTCGGGGTGGCCGATTCGCGCGCGCGGGGAAGTGTCGATGGCTGATGGCCTCAGCCGGCTTGACTCCAGCCGGCCAAGCTACCAAACGCGCTGCAGATGTACGAGTCGATGCAGATTCCGGCTGCCCAGATTCAGCCGGACGGGCGACCAAACGCGCTCGGGCTGGTTCAGTCGGTGCAGGCTCCACTCATCCCATTCCCAGCCGGCCTGGACAGGCGGAACCGGTACGAGCGGAGTCGAGCGACCAACCAAACAGACCCAGCCCCAGTCGGGACAGCCCGCCCAGCCGGCACTGGCACAGCCGGCTCAATCGATTGAACATCGAGCGGATTCAGTCGGCGGCATGTTTTCAGCCGGACAGATATTTTTATTTTTCAGCCGGTGAGCTATTTTCAGCCGGATCATCATTTTTTTTTTCTCAGCCGGCAAGCAACTTCTTTTCAGCCGGCAACCCCTTTTTTTTTTCTTTTTGAGCCGACGAAGTATTTTCTAATTTCAACCGGCCACTTATTCTCTTTTTTTTTTTTTCTTTTCAGCCGGCCATGTCAGTCCAGCCGGCCCCACGTTTCTTTTCTTTTCACCCATGCACTCTTTGGCAGGGGAGCGATAGGCTCACGCGGCAGCCGGTACAGGCGCGGCGGGCGGAGCATCGCCGGGGCAAGCCGGCCGCGGCGAGCCGACGACGAACATGAGCCAGGCGCAGCCGGTAGTGGAGCTTGGCGCGGTGGCGCGCGGGAAGAGCCGGAGCCGCGAGTCGGAGTTGAAGACGAAGCCGGCCGGGGCTACGTGGAGCAGCCGAAGGGCGCGCTAGGCGCGGCCGAAGCCGGAGATGGCGCAGCCGTATGACAATTGACACAGCGGTGAGCCGGCCATGGCGCGAGCCGGCAGTGGGCGCGGCGCTACTGCTGCTTGGAGAGGACCGGGCGCTGATGGTGCATGCAGCCGAAGGTCGCAGCTGGTGCGGTCGAGGGGCTGGCGTGCTCGAGAGGATGCGGCTGCGGAAGCTGGAGATGGCGCGGAAGCCGGACTTGGAGACCACGCGGGAGCCGGCCGCGATGAGGTTGGGCGGAGCCGGCGACGCTGCAGGGCGCGCAGCCGGAGCAACGGCCTTGAGTGCGCGGCAGCCGGAGCCGGCCACGGCGACGGAGTTCGCGCGGGAGCCTGCTTGGTGATGGTGCTGCGGCTCTGCTGGTGCCCAGCTGACGCTGCAAACGTGCGCACGCGTGGATGCTTGCCTGGGCCTTGATATTTTCTTTCGCTGCTGCTCGCGCGCATGCAAGCGGTGGTGGCCGTGGCAAGCGGGAGTCGGCCATGGCGAGGTCGATGTTGGCGGAAGCCGGCCCGGTGGAGGCAACGCGCAGCCGGAGATGAACCAGGGCGTGCTCGGGCGCAGCCGTTGCAGGCCGGAGGGCGCGCTGAGGGGCGCGGTAGAAGTCGGAGATGGGCACGGAGGCAGTAGCAGCCAGAGGTGGCCGTGGCGGAAGCCGGAGATGGCCGCGGCGAAGCCGGACGGGCGCAGGTGCGCAGCAGCCGGAGGTGTTGGCGACGGAGCCGACCGTGGCGTGGCCAGGCATGCGAGCCTGAAGCGGAAGCCGGAGCTGGTGATGGCCGTTGGTGAGGTGGTCGCTGGCCGCCCGGCGCAGCTGCGCGGCAGCCGGAGGTGGCCTGAGCAGCGCTGACCGGCGGGCGGACGTGGCGGAGGTCGACGCCGGCGAGCGGCAAGCGGCCGTGGCGCCCGGAAGCCGGTGATGGCCGTGGCGGGCTGATTCGCTGCTGTTGTGCTCTTGCTGCGCGGTCGGCCGGCTCAGGGCGGAGCGAGTGCTATCGCGGCCGTCTCCTGGTTTCCTGCTGGCGATGCACGTATGCGCGCGTATGCGCGTGTGTGCTGCTGCTTGGCCAAGCTCGTTGTTGCTTGCTTGCTATAGTAGAGAGAACAGACAGCCGTGAGAGTACAGGAAATAATATACTGCGACTCTTTTAGTTTGACATGGAGCGATGCAGGCGTAAAGTTAGCTGCCGCTCTACTCTAGCTTTGCTTATGTGAGGTAGAAGATAGAGGGAACTAAGAGCATCCCCACTCGTTGGCGCTCCTCACGTCCAAATCCGGACGAAACAACCGCCGGATTAGACGAAATTGAGTCGTGGGGAGTACCGTATTTCCAGTCGTTCACCCGGAGTTCGGCGGATAGAGTTTAAATTCAAACAAATCGCCGTCCCGCGCTACAAGTACGGCCAGTTGATCGGCAAAAGAAGCAAAAAGATCAGCCACAGATCGGCGATCGGAGAGAAATTACACGGAGACGAGCTCGTCGGCAGTCCCGGCCGGCACGGCGGTGTCCGACGGACCAGTTCCCTCACACGCCGTGGCCGAAGCGGCTGCGGCGGGCGACGAGGAAGCAGCGGCAGTGGACGTCGAAGCAGCCGCGGCCGACGAGGTAGATGGTGAGGTAGACGAGGTAGTAGCCGGCGGAGACGACGAAGGACCGGCCGGAGTGGCTCGGAGGATGTCGCCGCGGTGGCCCCCGGTACCATCCTCGTCTCCTCGTCCATCGCTTCCATGTTGCCGTCGCCCATGAGGAACGCCAAGTCTGTGTTCCTCTTCTTCGCCGCCGCCGTCGTCTTCAGCAGGGCGATCCGGACGCCTTGGTTGGCGAGCATCTCCCGCCACCTGCCGTCGAACTTGTCGTTCCTCCCGTCGGCGTGCGACCTCAAGTCGGCCCAGCACTTGTCGATCGACGCCTGCAGCCTGTCGGCGGGACTGTCCGTCCGTTTGAGCTCTTTCAGCTTCTTCTGGCCGAGTTCAGGACCTCCTCCTGTATGCCGTGCCATTTGCTGCACGCCGTCTGCATGATCCCCCAATGGGTGACCATTGCCTTGTCTCCCCGGTACACGTTCATGTTCGTCTTGTTGAAGTAGGGATCGACGAGTTTGCGTTCCTCGTACGCCTGCCTCACTCGAAGCCGGCATGTGTCGAACGACCGATTGGCCCCGATTATGCCGTTCGTGGACACGGTCATCCAAGCTTCGGCGAGGCACTCCTCTTCCTTTGGCGTCCATTTGATACGCGGTTCGGCAGGCGGCGAGTCCTTCTTCCTCTTCTTCTTCCCCTTCGACAGGTTGGCGGCGGCTTGAGTTGGCTCTTCTTCTTCCTCGTCTTCTTCTTCGACGGCTTGGCTTCCGTCGGCAACATCCTCCCGATGCCCGTTGCGCGCCGCCACTGCCGCCGTCGCCCTCGTCTCCTCTTGCGTGAAGAACCCCGGCACGCAGCGGCGGCGGCCATGAAGAACCCCGGGCTCGCAGCGGCGGCCATGGAGCCGGAGGTGATCATCTCGTGGATCTCCTCTTCGTTCGGCGCCGCCATCGCACCGAACGGGAGCGGCCCTCGCCGCAGGGCCGGCGAGGTGTCCTCGAACAGAGCCGCCGCCGCCGACGTCAAGCTCGGGCGGCGACGTCGTGGACCCGGACGGTTGGACGTAGGTGCCCTCTTGGAACACGGCAGTCGGCGACGGCGAGTACAGCGAAGGGGAGAAGGACGACGGGGAACTGGTTGTACCTTGCGTCGGCCATTGGCCGGGGAACACGCTGCCGCCGCTCAGGGCCATGCTGATCATCCTCGCTTGTTCGTCCTGGGCCGCCGCCGCCCTCTGACGGCGGCTCTTTTCACCCTCTCCGCCCGGCGCTTGTTTCCACCTCGCGCTCGCTTCTCGTCCGCCGCCCACTCGGCTGTTCGACATGCCCGGCGGCTTCGTCTTCTTCGCCCGCATCTTCCTCGCCGGCACCTTCGGCGGCATTGTGGTGGACGAGAAGACGAGGAGGAGAGTGGTGGTGGACGAGAAGACGCCACCGGGAACTGGAGCTGGAAGACGAGGAGATTGGGGAATTTCGGCGGGAGAGAATGGAGATATGCAAGCAAATTGGAGGGAATGGGGATATGCAAGCAAATTGGAGGGAAAATCGACAGGATTTGGTTTTCCGATCGCCGACTACGCGGGTCCACACGACGTTTCGCGCCAAAATCTTTCGTCCGGAGTCCCCGAGCGCGCCTCGGGGCCGGGGATGGCGTGGGCTCGCCGGATGGATGAAGGGCCAAATCCGGACGAAAACGAGGATCCGGGGGCGCGACTGGGCCGAATTTCGCCGTCCGGATGGAAAAAACGTCGCTCGGGGGCCTCGTCGGGGGGACGAGTGGAGATGCTCTAAGAGACTTAGCTCCAACAGCCGGCTATTGCGGATGTGGTCGTCGCCGCTGCATGGCGCCTGCTGCATGCGCGCACTGCTCTGCTCACGCACGCGTGCTGGTTCGCGTTTGCGCGCTCGGCGGCGCTGCTGCCTGACGCTGTGCGCGCTCCTGGGATGGCGCCCGAGACGGTGCGGTGAGCCGGAGGTCGACGTGGGCGGCGCCGGGCTTGAGGGCACGGGCGCAGCCGACAGCGACGGCGCAGGAATGGTGCGGGCGAACGCGGAGGCGGTCCATGCGCTTTGGCTATGCTTCTCTGCGCCGCATGCGCACGCGCGGTACGCCGCAGCTCATGCGTGCATGCATATGTGTGGCTTGGCTTGCTGCTGAAGGCGCGGCGACCAGGAGGCGGAGATGGTGCGGCCGCTGCCAGCCGGGCACGCGGCGGTTTCCCCTGGGCCAAGCCCCCGGGATTTTCTTGGAGAGCTGGTGGCGCGGCGGTCACGGCCGCAGCCAGCCGGGGCGTGCAGCCCGCGGCAGCGTAGGTGGAGAAGGTGGCCACGGTGTCGCCCACGATGATGATGGTGAAGAAGCTCGCGGCGGCGAGGGCCGGGGCGGAGACGAAGCTCGCTGCGTTGAAGGCCGCGGCGGTGAGGACGTGCCCGAAGAGGGCGGCGATGCCGGCGGCGTTGAAGGCCGCGGCGGTGACGATGATGAGGAAGGGTCCCGTCCGGACGAACTCCGGCCGGCGCCACTGCAGGCCCCACGGTGGGCGCCAAATGTCGTGGTATCGTCACGGCATATGCTACGGGGTAGCTAAAGAGAGGTGGTTCCTGTATGGACGTCGACGGTATCCAGATGCGGGATTGGTACACAGCACGCGGTGATGTACCCAGGTTCAGGGCCCTCGCGGTGGAGGTAAAACCCCTACTCCTGCATGTCTGATGTATATGACAGTATATGGTGTTACATAGTTGCTCCTTGAGCTGTTTGTCCTGATAAGGAAGAAGCTACTGTGAGCTAAGAGGGAGCCTGGCCGGCTTGGAGAGAGCCTGGCCGGCTGCTCGTATGTGAGCTGAGAGACAGGGAGGGCAGCGATGGCCCTTTGGCCCTTTTTTGCCTGAAGGGCTCTCCCTGGTGTGCCTTATAAAGGCTGGCACCCAGGGGACAAGTGGTGGCCCGCATGTACTGTACATGATATGACTACTGGGGTCTTATCAACTGTACACCACAGCACCACTGTTCGCTACAGGGACTAGAGCTGGCCCTATCGATAGCCTGGCAGGAGTAGCACGATCGCTTGTCTCGTCGCTGTACGTAGCAATGCTTGATCGTACTCCTGGCAGAGGGATCCAATGACTTGATCGTTCCTTGGATGGTGAAGCTGGCTCGTGCGTGGCCTTCATCAGCCGGCCATGCATGTACGGAGCCGGCCACGCGAGTGCATGGGAGCCGGCCATATAAGCATGCATGGGGAAGCTGGCCACGCATGCACGTACGTACGGGGCCGGCCTGGGAAGCTGGCGATTGAGAGCTGTCGGCAGGACCGCGACCAAGCGATCGATGGCGCGGCCAAGCGGCTCGCGGCAGCCGAACAGAGCGAGCGGAGGCGGCCCAGGATGGGGCGCAGTCGGCCGCGGCCCAGAAGGGTGAAGGCGGCCCGGGGCGAAGCAGGCCCAGGAGCTGGCGTGGCCAAGTCGGACCGACGCGGGATGAAGCCGGCCCAGCGGGGCGCCAGCCAGAAGTCGAACGGGCCGTATGGGGGCAGTCGGCCCGGAGAGGATCCGGAAGCCAGCCCAGTGCAGTTCTTCCTTTATCTTCTTTTGCTGTGATGCATATTTTCTTGATCCGCGAAGTGCTGCGCGCTCGTAAACTCGAGGACTTTGTCATACCGGGGGTCATTCCCCCGACATGTCTGGAGTAAGGGTGATTTATCATGATTAAATGGTTTGAGTATGCATATTGTTAGAGAAGAACATTGGGCCGCCAACTAAAGCCATGTATCATGGTGGAAGTTTCAGTTTGGACATTAATCCTCAATCTCTTATGAGAATATTATCTGTTGTTGAATGCTTAAGCATTAAAGAGGAGTCCATTATCTGTTTTCTATGTTGTCCCGGTACGGATGTCCTCAAGTTGAGATCTATCAAAAACGAGAAATCAAATGCGATCTATCTCCTTGGACCTTTGTACAGGTGACATAGAGGTACCCCTTTGTGACACTTGGTTGAAACATATGTAATGCAATGATAATCCATGGAAATCCGAGCTAATTAGGACAAGGTGCGAGCACTATTGGTATTCTATGCATGAGGCTTGCAACTTATAGGATGTTTTATGCATAACACATATGAATTATTACTACCGTTGACAAAATTGTTTCTATGTTTCCAAAATAAAAAGCTCTAGCACAAGAGTAATCCCTGCTTCCCTCTGCGAAGGGGCCTTTCTTTTACTTTATGTTGAGTCAGTTTACCTACTTCTTTCTATCTTAGAAGCAAACACTTGTGTCAACTGTGTGCATTGATTCTTACATACTTGCTTATTTGCATTCATCATATTACTTTGTGTTGACAATTATCCATGAGATAAACATGTTGAAGTTGAAAGCAAGCTGCTGAAACTTATATCTTCCTTTGTGTTGCTTCAAAACCTTCTATTAAGAATCTATTGCTTTATGAGTTAACTCCTATGCAAGACTTATTGATGCTTGTCTTGAAAGTACTATTCATGAAAAGTCTTTGCTATATGATCAGTTGTTTAGTCATTATCTTTACCATTGCTTTGAATCACTTCATTCATCTCATATGCTTTACAATAGTATTGATCAAGATTATGATAGCAGCATGTCACTTCAGAAATTATCCTTGTTATCGTTTACCTACTCGAGGGCGAGTAGGAACTAAGCTTGGGGATGCTTGATACGTCTCAAACGTATCTATAATTTCTTATGTTCCATGCTAGTTTTATGACAATACTCACATGTTTTATATACACTTTACATCATTTTGATGCATTTTCCGGCACTAACCTATTAACAAGATGCCGAAGCGCCAGTTCCTGTTTTCTGCTGTTTTTGGTTTCAGAAATCTTACACAGGAAATATTCTCGGAATTGGACGAAACAAAAGCCCACGGTCTTATTTTCCACGGAGCCTTCCAGAACACCGAAGGAGAGACGGAGAGGGGCCAAGGTGGCCCCACACCCTAGGGCGGCGCGGCCTGGAGGGGGGGCGCGCCGGCCTGTGGGGTGGGCCCCTCGGGCACCCTCCGACTCTGCCCCTTCGCCTATTTATTCTCTCCGTCGTGAAAACCCTAGTACCGAGAGCCACGATACGAGAAAACATACTGTGACGCCGTCACCGCCAATCCCATCTCGGGGGATTCAGGAGATCGCCTCCGGCACCCTGCCGGAGAGGGGAATCATCACCGGAGGGCTCTACATCATCATGCCCGCCTCCGGATTGATGCGTGAGTAGTTCATCCTTGGACTATGGGTCCATAGCAGTAGCTAGATGGTTGTCTTCTCCTCTTGTGCTATCATGTTTAGATCTTGTGAGCTGCCTATCATGATCAAGATCGTCTATTTGTAATGCTACATGTTGTGTTTGTTGGGATCCGATGAATATGGAATACTATGTCAAGTTGATTATTGATCTATCATATATGTGTTGTTTATGATCTTGCATGCTCTCCGTTGCTAGTAGAGGCTCTGGCCAAGTTGATACTTGTGACTCCAAGAGGGAGTATTTATGCTCGATAGTGAGTTCATGCCTCCATTGAATCTGGACAAGTGACGTAAAGTTCTAAGGTTGTGGATGTGCTGTTGCCACTAGGGATAAAACATCAATGCTTTGTCTAAGGATATTTGTGTTGATTACATTACGCACCATACTTAATGCAATTGTCTATTGTTTGCAACTTAATACTGGAAGGGGTGCGGATGCTAACCCGAAGGTGGACTTTTTAGGCATAGATGCATGCTGGATAGCGGTCTATGTTATTTGTCGTAATGCCCTAAGTAAATCTCATAGTAGTCATCATGATATGTATGTGCATTGTTATGCCCTCTCTATTTGTCAATTGCCCAACTGTAATTTATTCACCCAACATGCTATTTATCTTATTGGAGAGACACCACTAGTGAACTGTGGACCCCGGTCCATTCTTTTACATCTGAAATACAATCTACTGCAATCATTGTTCTCTGCTGTTGTTTGCAAACAAACATCATTCTCCACACCATACGTTTAATCCTTTGTTTACAACAAGCCGGTGAGATTGACAACCTCACTGTTAAGTTGGGACAAAGTATTTTGATTGTGTTGTGCAGGTTCCACGTTGGCGCCGGAATCCCTGGTGTTGCGCCGCACTACACTCCTCCACCAACAACATTCACGTGGCCTTCATCTCCTACTGGTTCGATAACCTTGGTTTCTTACTGAGAGAAAACTTGCTGCTGTACGCATCACACATTCCTCTTGAGGTTCCCAACAAACGTGTGCTTCACGCGTTATCACCCACCGTGGGTCAACTGCACCCAGATGTACCCCTAACCCCTACCATGTCACTAATCCCAGCGCACAAACTGAGGATAGCCAGAAGATTACCAGGACGACCAGGATTTGAGATATCAGGGTTCAAAAATCAGGGATTTAGAGGTTAGGGTTCGATTCAGACTTCACGTATGAGTTGAAGGGTTGTTTCAGACTTTTGCCCACAAAATATGATCCATGAACCCAAAGCACACGTTTAACCAAAGGAAAACGCTCTCAATCCCCCGGGGGATCGCGAGGAGCGATCGTCCGCCTAGCTGGCACGCACTAGGAGACATCGGTCGATGGTAGGACCCACCACATCTTTCACCTCTGGAGGCGTTCTCGTCCATCCAATTCCCCATTCTTCTCGTTCCTTCTAGTCCGTGTCGTCGCAAAAACACTCCGCCCAACCACCGCTCCAGCTCGCCGGCCGTTCTACCTCCACCTCGCCGGCCGACCACCGACCGACCTCCGCCACTCGGCCCCGGTCTTATCCTCCCGTGATCCGACCTTCCTACCTTCGGCTGTTTTGCCTCCACCATGGCCGCGCGCTGCCACGACTCGGCCATCTCCGGCCATGGGCGACCGTTCCACTCCGTGCAGTAACGAGTGGCGGCGCACCGGCGAACTCCGATGCTTTTTGCCCGATTTGGCGTTCCCGGTGCTACAAGGCGTGCGACAGCGTTGCTCCCATCGGCATGCGTTGTTGCTATCAGCGGCACACGGTGGTGCTCCCATCGACGATGCGGCGTTGCTCCGGTGCCGGCCGGCGATGCTCCCATCGGCATGCGGCGTTGCTATCAACGACGACGCGGTGGTGCTCCCATCAAGATGCGGCGTTGCTATCAGCGGCTAGCAGCGCTGCTCCAGTGGCGGCCGGTGTTGCTGCCAGAGGCCATGTTGTGCTCCCGCGGCCGCCGGCTTTGCTACCATAGGTCGGCGACGCTTCTTCAAGCAGTGGCGGCGTTGCTACTAAAGGTCGGGCAAGGTTGCTCGCCGGAGGGCAACGGTGTTGCTCGCCAAAGGCCGGCGACGTTGCTACAAACGATCATGCCGGAATCTTCGCCGGCGACGGCGGTGTCGCCGATGAGAGGTCGCGAGTCCGCTGAGGGAGGGAAGGGATGCTGCCAGTGGGAGGATAGAGGTGCTGCGGAGGGACTTAAGGGAGGTGCTTCTAAGCATACCAAGGAGCGATAGATTTTGCTACCAAGTAGGCCTGGGCGGTGGGAGTTCCGAGAGCTGCTCGCGATGAGTTTTTCCTTTTCGTTTTCCAGCTGCCAAGGAAGCGTCGACCATATTAAACGGTTTAGATTAGCCGATCGGACGGCTAGCGACCCGGGGGATCCGGGATTCGATCCCCCGGGGACGCTCAGCACTACCCTTAACCAAACCGCCTTTGACCTTTCCTGCGCAGGCCTCGACGGCCTCCCAGCTCGCGACATCTCTCGTGGCGAGGGGGAACTCATAACTCCTAACTTCCGTCTCCTCGGCGCCCGGCCGACCGCCGCGGCCGAACCGCCGCCTGCTTCGTCCGCCGCCGCGGGGTGACCGGGGAGATGGGCGTGCACGGCCTGTGGGGGCTGCTGGCCCCGGTGGGGCGGCGCGTGTCGGTGGAGACCCTCGCGGGGAAGCGGCTGGCGGTGGACGCCAGCATCTGGATGGTGCAGTTCATGCGGGCGATGCGGGACGACAAGGGCGACATGATCCGCGACGCCCACATCCTCGGCTTCCTCCGCCGCATCTGCAAGCTCCTCTTCCTCCGGGCCCGCCCGGTCTTCGTCTTCGACGGCGCCACGCCGGCACTCAAGCGGCGCACCCTCGCCGCCCGCCGCCGCCACCGCGACGCCGCTCAGGCCAAGGTCCGCAAGACCGCCGAGAAGCTCCTAATCTCCCATGTGAGTCACCTCCCCCCTTCCCTCCGCGTGAGTTCGTGCTTAATTTGGGCAATCCTCTCCCACAGTTTGATGATGCTTGTGAATGGTGCTGCTGCATTTACAGGCGAAATACTTGCTATTCCGAATCGTCCAATAAATGTACATAGTGTTTGCACATTGGACCCTGTTTCGATCTTAATAAATATATAGAACCGAGTAAGCTTTACTTCACAAAAAAAAAGAGTAAGCTTTGATCAGTGGACTTGAAGATGTTCTAGTTATACTGGGATGCATATATTACTCTCCCTGGAGATGTTAAGTTGAGTTTCTGTGCTAAAATGTGGCAATTAAATTTTCTTTTAACTAAGTTATTTCACTTTGCTTATCTTATAATGGAATCCGGGTTTTATCCTGTTAAAAGAATAATTAATTCAGCATTTGCCACGAGGTAAGGGGTTAACTAATCTCACAACTTTTCCCCTATAGCACTTCCAGAACAATTCTTATTCTAAGAACGCATGTAAGATACTTATCTTCAAAGCCTAGTATGCAACTAGGCATTGTGGGAGTTGTTTGGGCCATAAAGTTAATTGGTGGTGATAAATTGTGCTTGGAGGAAGAAGGGCTGTTTAAACCCTTCCACTTTGTCTTCCCAAATCATCTATCCATCGTAAATGCGCCTTTTCTTCCTGAACTGCACGCTTTCCAATGACCGATTAGGGAGGATATGCCATCTCTTAGGTGTACCAGTTTTCTAAACTGGGTTAGTAAAGCCACTACCAAGATATTGATGGTTTTAACCTGTGGTTATCAGCTCAAGGCAAGTAGGCTTGAAGAATTGGCAGCACAAATCAAAAGTGACAGGGCTAAGCATGATGCCAAGGGCAAGCAAGTTGAGAGCACTAGAGTAGAAGAAACTGAGATAACAAATGGAGATCAAAACCGAAATGACGATGGCGAGAGCAGCAGGGGAACAGTTGCACCAATCAACCAGGAAAAACTGGACGAACTGTGTGTGTCTTTCTGTAATTTTCACATGTTTTCTTGCTGGTTAAGGTCAGTAAGTTGATACTTTCGTTGCATGTGTTAAGGCTGGCCGCGTCACTTGCTGCAGAGGACGAGGCAGATTTCATAGGAAAAGGGGAACACAATTCTGCAAGTGTTACATTGCAAGAAGGAATTGGCATTGATGAGGATGAGAACGATGACGACGAAGAGATGATATTTGTAAGTCACAGCTAAGTCAATGAAAAGTCATTTTTAACTGGCTATCTTCTTGTTCACAAAAGAGTTTCTTTATCTTCTCATGGCACAATGGTTGAGTGTTTTATGTGTTAAGTCTGTTTGAAAGACACTGGATTTTGTAACGCAATTTCAGCCTATGACAACTGGTGACCTTGACCCTGCGGTATTAGCTTCTCTCCCTCCATCAATGCAGTTAGATCTACTTGTCCAGGTAATGGGGCCAAACTAGTATTCGTCTGTCTGTCATTTGTACTACCTTCAACTCTTTATGTATATGATCACAGACTATTGAGAAATGTATCTTATTTTATTATTTGTGTTTGCTTTAGATGAGGGAGAGGGTGATGGCTGAAAACAGGCAGAAGTATCAGAAAATAAAAAAGGTACCAGATGTACTTTTCGATCATATGCATGGCTAAATATATCACTAGTGTTGCACTGTTGATACCTTCCAAATGTGGTTCAGTAATTCTATGGATTTTGGACTCCTTTAGTAAGTTAATTGTTTTAAGCATCAATCAACCCTTACACTTTTATTAGATGAATGAATTTTCAAAACTTGTCCCTGTTTCAGTAATGGTTAATGTTAGGGTTGGGGTTTGTACATATGGTCTTACAGTGCCTTGCCTCCTTGCAGGAGCCAGCAAAATTTTCGGAGCTTCAAATACAGTCCTATCTGAAAACTGTTGCTTTCCGTCGAGAAATAGAAGAAGTTCAGAGGGGTGCTGCAGGTAAGGATGTTGGGGGCATCCAGACATCGAAAATAGCGTCAGAAGCCAACAGAGAGTTCATTTTCTCATCATCATTCACTGGGGATAAACAGTAAGTGATGTATTTATGTCTGAATGTGTGTGCATTTAGGGAGTGTCCTCAAACTTACCAACCTGTACCGATATCACTTATTAGATTATACTTTTCTGAATCAGGACGTTAGCACAAAGAGGTGTAGATGAGCATATTGTTGATAGCGTTAAATCAAAAAGGGGAATTGGTTCTGCTGTCTTCAAATCCAGTCCCTCAAGTACTTCTAGATCAATTAACCCTCACAATAGTGAGCCTTCGACGGATTTTGGGCCTGATGTTGAGACGTACCGTGATGAGAGAGGAAGGATGAGAGTAAGTAGGGTCAGAGCAATGGGAATTCGTATGACTCGTGATATTCAAAGGAATTTGGATTTTATCAAAGAGCACGAGCAGGCAAAAATCATGGGACACGCCAATGTAAGCAAAGGATCAACTAGCAATGAAGAACCTCCAGATTTTCCAGAACATCTTTTTGAAAATGATAGGCTGCAGAGTTCCATTGGACTCACTGAAGATCTTGCTGAAACTATTGGCGTCGATGATAACACCTCATCACTGGTAGGAGGATCTGATGACATTTGTGAGGATTCTGATCATGGAAGCAAAGAAACAATAGAGATATCTTTTGTTGATGATCAAATTGGAGCGAAGGACAACGATGATGAGCTGTTTTTGCATTTAGTTTCTGGAACTTCATCCAGCTTCTTCACTGATGATGATCGTTTGGCTAAGAATGCAGAAGAATCTGACAACTCTGAGGGCATTTGGGAAGAAGGTGTCATAGAAGAAGAAATACTTCCAAAGAAGGTTGGTGAGAAGGACTATCAATCGTCACTGCCTGATAACTGTTCTGCCGACGATGAGGTGGAATGGGAGGAAGGTGGCTTCGATGTTCCTTCCAGTAGTGAATACAATCAGTTTAAATTACCAAGAGGGGATATAGAAGAAGAGGCTCTCATACAAGAAGCAATAAGGAGAAGTTTAGAGGATTCTGAGAAGCAGGAATTTGAGAATGGGGTCCCTAAAGATTTACAAACATCTGATGTTCCTGAACCATCTGAAGCTCCTGGTACAACTGATTACAACTTTGAAGCTTCTTTTTGTAAAGAAACAATCAAAGAATTAGGAGTAGAAAGCAATGCTGGTGAGGATGGTGTTATGCCTGATCCTGAAGTGCTTGAAGCTGATGGACAAGAAAATAAAAACCAAGCTCAAAGGGAGAGCAATGATGGACAAACTGGTACGAACAAAGATTATTCGCCGGGGTCTCTTCCTCCGTATAATCTGTATAATCTATCCACCAGTACTCCTGCTGCAAGACCATCTCCCAGCTCAAAGGAAAATGATACAATCATATCTGCACCAACAACTCACGAATGGCCTAAGGATGATAGCGATGAAGTTATCAAGTACAACACTTCAAATTCTCATAAATCAGAATGCAACACAAATGATCCTTATATCGGAGAAACCTCCAAGGCACCCCAGAAGGAGCTTTTGATGGATGAATTAGTAGCCAACACTGCTATACAGAAGGAAAATGTTGTCCAGGAAGATATAAACATTACCAAATTGAGTGAGAATTATGATAGCAATATCATATCAGAAAATAATCTAGAGGAGGAAATATCCTTTCTTAGACAAGAACAGGTAGATCTTGGAAATGAAAGGCGTAAGTTTGAAAGCCATGCAGAGTCCGTCAGCAGTGAGATGTTTGCTGAATGCCAGGTTTGTTGAAATCCACTTTACCTCTTTTAACTAGCTAAGAACTTTTTGCCGAGAGTTATTATCGCTAAACTGTGATGTACTTAATTGTGTTTATTAGTACAGTGTGTTAAGCTGGATATACCTTTGCTTGATACAGGAATTGCTCCAAATGTTTGGCTTGCCATATATAATTGCACCCATGGAAGCTGAAGCACAGTGTGCATACATGGAAATTAACAACCTTGTTGATGGAGTTGTTACTGATGATTCAGATGTCTTCCTGTTTGGGGCAAGGAATGTTTATAAAAATATATTTGATGAAAGGAAGTATGTGGAAACATACCTTATGAAGGTATACCGGTCTATCCTCTCTCTGCTTTCTAGTCCCGATTACTTGCATTACTTTTCCAGCTAAAGCACTAGTGAAAGTCAGCTTATCTGAGCTGGATCAGCTTTTCCAGTTAAAGCAATAATGAAAAACAGCTTATCTGAGCCGGATCATGCTTTTCAATTACTATTATAATTCTATTTCAGGACATCGAATCTGAGCTTGGGCTAACAAGGGAACAATTAATACGTATGGCTTTGCTTCTTGGGAGTGACTACACTGAAGGAATTAGGTAATAACTGGCAATAATATCTCTCACGTTTTATTAGATCTTGAAAAGAATTGGAACTATATGTTACTTGTTAGTGGGGATATTGTATGCTCACAATTTGTGAGCTATATCATTTATATAAAAGTATATGCAAAATTGATTTTCTCCCTGAGTTGTGTAGTAGGAAGATCAGACAAATTTGTTGTTCCAGAAATCAAAAGCAAGTTTTATTTTGTAGGAAAGGGTTGTCGCAATATTTCTTCTATTTTGAAAGCCTATCTAATGATTAATGAAATACACAAATCTCGATTTTCTCCCTGAGTTGTGTACTAGGAAGATCAGACAAATTTGTTGTTCCAGAAATCAAAAGCAAGTTCTATTTTGTAGGAAAGGGTTGTCGCAATATTTCTTCTATTTTGAAAGCCCGTCTAATGATTAATGAAATACACAAATCTATAAGGCTTTGCATGAAGAAATTGCTGTCTTGGTTATTTAGCTTACAACGAGCAAGAAATCCTTAAGCAATCATCTTGCTGTTATTTAAAATTTTCTATGGTGTTCTTACACTTTTATATACTGGACGTGCAGTGGTATTGGCATTGTGAATGCTATTGAAGTTGTAAACGCATTTCCGGAGGAAGATGGCCTCCAGAAGTTCAGAGAATGGATTGAATCACCCGATCCAGCAATATTGGGGAAACTTGATATGGAGACCAGTGGCAGTTCAAAGAGAAGAAAACCTGGTGCAAATGAATCGTGTGAAAAGGGAAATAGCCTGCAACCTGAATGTGTTGAAGGACCTGATGATAACCAATCTTCTAACGAGAAGCAACATGTCAAGGAAGTATTTATGAGTAAGCATGTAAGTATGTTTTATTTTAGGGAGTAACTTCTGAACTGCTTTAGTTGCTTGGTTATATCTGATACATGCTTCTCTAATATTTCTAATACACTGATTACTATATCTGTATTTATCAGAGGAACGTAAGCAAGAACTGGCATATTCCTTCCACTTTTCCTAGTGAGACAGTTATCAGTGCATACATTTCTCCACAAGTGGATGATTCAACAGAACGTTTTTCCTGGGGAAGACCAGACTTAAGCTTGCTACGCAAGTAAGTTTTCTTTAAGCGAACAAAATTTTCCTATGAATACACTCAAGCGATCAAATATAGCCTTGACTCGTCCTGTGAATTACACTCTGTTCCCTCTATTTTTGATCATATCTTTTTAGGGACAGAGGGCCTGCTTGCTTGTACTGGTCTAAGAGATTGTTGACAAATATTGTCTGTATTTTATTTATAGTTGAATGGGAGTCATGAGGTAACTCAATGGTAGAACACATGGTTGTGCCTTTTGTGGGGTTAGGTTTCATTTCAAAATTACACATGGCCTCTGTGTGGGTTATTTTTTCAAAATTGTGGAAGTTTGTCCTTGGAAGTTCTTTGTAAGGACGAAAAATGTAATTGAAAAGAACACAATAGTAATACATATGCATTTTTCTCCTATTTCATCAATATATTTTGGTGCAGTAACAGAAACTGCAATGTTGACTTTCTTTAGGTTATGCTGGGAAAGGTTTGGCTGGAACAAGGAGAAAGCTGATGAACTACTGCTTCCAGTCTTGAAAGAGTATAATAAGCATGAGGTTTCTCGTCGATCTCAGGAATATCGTCAACAATATGTGCTGTATCCTAGGATAGTTCAATATTGATTATGGCCGGTTTATGCCTAATGTTGATTTTCAGAACTTTTAACTCCGGTTTGGTCATTTCGGAAACATAATACCAAAAGTTTGAAACATCTAAAACCCACTTATTATGTATCGGAGTGAGTAATATAAATTTGTTAGACACGGTGTCTGTTATTTCAATACTTCAATACTTGTGGTCTTCAGTGCATGGTTTTCATTTAGCTTTAAGGAGATACTCCCTCCGTGCATTAATATAAGATGTTTTAAATATTTTTGAAGTAGACTAGATACGAACTAAAAAGAGTGAACCTACACACTAAAAGTAGACTAGATACAAACAAAAGTGAGTGCACCTATAAGATGGCTAAAACGTCTTACATTTGTGCACGGAGGGAGTAGTTTATCTGGAAATTATGGCTATCTAACAAAAAGTATTGGTTATTTGAAATGGGTACATGTTAATGGGGAGAGCTTTTACTTAAATGCAGACTCAGCTGCGCATGGAGGCATTTTATTCATTCAATGAGAGATTTGCCAAAATACGTAGCAAAAGGGTTCAGAAAGCTATCAAGGGTATTACTGGGAAAACCTTTTCAGAAACGGATGAACTCAATGAGGATAGTCCCAGTACTAGTAGTGCATCCAAGAAGAAAGAGGCAGACCCCTCTAAACCGAGAGGGAAACAGAACACTAGTGCTGGACCTAGACAGATGGGAAGTCATGAAGATGACAAAATTGGTGATCCTAATAGCTTTGCAGATGCAGGTGCAGATGAACTCGTAAAAGAACATAGAAGTGCAAGTAAGAAAAAGTCTGCAGTCCCTTCTGGTCGTTCTAGAGGAAGAGGTCGAAAAAGGATGAATGTTGGACAAGAGACCAGTAGGAATCAGGAAGATTCAGAAATTAAAGGGTCTACTTTGCCCCCAGATGAGGATTCACATAAAAGGCACACAGACAACTACAAACCAGAAGGAACCACAGTTCGTAGGGTAAGTTGCTATCATTTTCTTGCCTTCTCTTTTGTGTGGTGCTTATCTCACTACTTTAAACTAAGTACTGCCATGTGGACAGAAAACTTCTGCCATATCCAATATACCTTCTTAGCCCTGCCTGCAACAAATATGCGCTTCATTATGAATCAGAATGAATGTGTGGACCTTACTATATTTGCATGCTTTTGTTGTTTCTGCAGTCAAATAGGAAGAGGAAACAAGTAACATACATGGAAGATGAACATGAAGCCGATGACAACGATGTTCCCTTGCATCAAGTCGATAGCAATGACCCAAGCCAAACTGCCACAGACGGTGACATGGCTGGACGAGACGCCCAATTCAATATGCTCCGTCAGGATACAGGTGAACTGAACAGCGATCAGATGCATGAGGATCCACACATCGCTGAAGATATAAATGAAGACCCCTTGGGCTTTGAGTTAGGAGAGGACCAGTCAGAGTCTGCACCAAAAGAATACCTCTTCACTGGAGGTGGATTCTGTATGGAAGAGGAGGATGAACAAGGTACATCAATTGATCGATCTGGTGGGGAGACGGTGGATGGAATAAGTGATGCCTGTGAGGATATTGGCGTGGTTTCAGACGGTGGTAAAATTACGGAGGCCCCAGCTGCATCTTCATCAAAGAGACATAATCCCAGCCGTGGTTTGCCAACGCCTATCAAACGTAGAAGAAAATAGCGGCAGTGTATCACGCCTCTTGTCATTATAGCCTCTTCCGTTCAAGTTGGTGTAGCTCACGTTTTGATAGTTTGCTAACTTTGTAGTTAGTTTGTTTGCTACTGCTCTGTAGCTCAGAGCTTGTAGTCTAAAATGTTGTTGAGAAAATGTTCAGGGCCAACTTTTTGCTAGTGACAGGCAAATAATCGCCTGTTGTGAACATTTAGATCCAACTCGCTGCATTTGCTGTATTCCGATTGCAAGATAAGGCCAAGCCAAGTTGGTGCTTTTATCGGTAAACTGAAATCACGACTGAATGGGTCAAATACTTTCATCTCACTTGACTCGATTTTTTTTTTTTTTTGACCTGATCTCACTTGACTCAATTTGGTGGAGGGTCAAAGTTTTCATAATAAAATTTAAACAGAACAACGATACAAAAGTTTCTCCAGATTTCTACATTCGAAATCATGGTAGGCTGATGCAAATGCAATATTTCTCCGTGATCTACTTTTGTTCTTCGTTTTTGTTTCTGCGCTGCGCTATCCGTATGTTTGGGCGTAGTTTCTCTTCAGACACGGCAAACTGGTTCCAGTGGTTCCTGACCCAACCAAACCCCCGCGTCGCCGTCGCCGTCGCGCCTCCGTCAACCCGCCGCTCCGTTGTGCACTCCGACGACTCGGGAGGTCTCCCGTCCGCTCCCAAACCCAACAGGCTCCGTCGCCGCGTCCCGAAGCCAGTTCCACCTCGCGGAGGCGGTTCGCGGCGGTGCTTGTATTGGTGGACTGGCTGGTGGATCTCTCGGAGCTACAAGGATGGCGCTCGGCGCCCGCCTCCTCCTGGGTCTCGCGCTGCTCGCGGCCCTAATCGGGGTCCTCCTCCAGCTCTACCGCCTCAGGAAACCGGTGCGTTCTCTGTTCGTTTCCACCCAGAAATTCCCACGCTCTAATAAACCTCGCTTGTTCGACGGTAGCTGCGTTGGCACTTGCAACTGCTTCAGATACAAAATTACAGACTAAATCCTGGTCTGCTGGTTCGATGTGTCAGCCGGTCAAGGGCTTGATCCAGACGCTAGACATCTATGTTATTATATTACAACTGCAACTTATATGTGCTTATAGTGGAAGCAAAATCAATGTGATTCTGTGTAGTAGCTGTGCAGTGGACTTGTGATTGTTGCTCTCCTGACCTATAGCTTTAGATTTAAGAAGTAAGGATTTAAGGGAAATTTCCATTTGGGGATATAAATTCCTGTTGTAACACCTTTTTCTCTTCTCGTATCTGCCGCAATTTGCAGAGGTTGTGGACACCGGAGGAACTGTCGGTATACAATGGAACGGATGAGGGGTTACCCATACTACTTGGGATTTTGGGGTATTTGTGCTTCTTTCGCTCCTTATATTTCTGTTGCATGTGTTATAGACTGGGACCTTTTAATCTGCCTCACTCATATACAAGGAAACCTGAGTTTGCTTAGGTCCAACTTATTTGCTCGTAAATGCATGTTATAGACTTACATTGCTTAATTCTATGGACGCTCTATTCCCTTAACTCCACACCCAACTTCCTGGACTATGTATGAGCTTATTTCGCCCTTTCATCTGATAATTCAGCTCGGTGTTTGACGTCACAAAAGGAAGGTCACATTATGGTCCCGGAGGAGGTTATCATCACTTCTCTGGCAGGTAACGTTTGTACTTCTATTGTGTTCTGGATTCTGAGCTATGCTTTGTTGTTACCTCGTTGTAATCATATATGTATAATTTCAGAATTTCTTGCTCTAAACTTGAAGTGGTTCTAATTCTATGAATTCGTGAAAAAAAAAGTTCTACTTCTATGAATTCACACAAAAAAGTTTTAGTTCTGTGAGATCACTAGATTCCAAGATATTGTAATGAGCCTGAAAGCATTATTGGGATTTTTTTTGGGTCGAACAGTTTCCACTAGTAGTATGAGCAGTTTTAACCCAGTTGATGGTAATTTAAATTTAAGGGGTGCACAGTGGGAGACAGAAATACTGAGAATCTTAGGCCATTCTATGGTTACATTGAGTTTTGTTAAATTTCGAAGAGCTCATCTCATTTTCCATGCTGATACTGAAGTAGCATTTTCTTAACAGGGACGCATCACGAGCGTTTGTTTCTGGAAATTTTACAGGTAAGATTGTTCATCTTATTGCTAGTGAATCGCATCTAATAAATCTGTTATGTGATCATGACATGTTGGCTGTATTCAGATAGATTTTAGGGCCTCTGTTAAGTTCATAAAATTTACTGTACAATCAATATTAACTACAAACATCATAAAATACAATCTATTTGATGTATTATGCTAGCTAAGCGACAATAGTTCATCCAACTACATATGGGGAAGGGGTATATTATGGACTTGTGGCTGGCGCTGATGGAGCAATATATCACTGAAAAGTACTTCTATATTAGGATCAAACCAGCAGTCATCTGTGTAATCATGTGTAGCTTGACGTAATACAACACTACTGATTATGCTTTTATATATATTCACTCTTGGATAATCTAGCACATGTTTGATTGACCTGCATCATTATAGTTCGACCCACTAAGATAAGTGTTTAGATCATTATTTTTTTCTCCCATTGACATGAGAGTTTCTAGCCTCTCAGAGCGAAACCACTTTTTAAATATATAATCAACAGACATTGTATTTATTTCTGCATTAGCCCCATCATTGAATCAAGGATCTTACCCATGTGTTGTCTCCAGACCAATTCTTGATTTAACTGTCTAATTACACCTTCCTGTCTCAACGCTCAACTAAATAAAAAGCTGCATCATTGAGATTTCGTATTTGGATCCAAGCTGAGAGTAAAGGGCTTGGATCAGTAGTTAATTATTCATAAAATTAAATGGGTGGTCTTGTTAGATATCACTATTTGTAGATAACTCAGAATCAACTTGTTTCCTTGTTGATTTTCTTGGCCGTTAGGTAAATTTCAGCTCTCATAGCGATTTGCCGAATAGGATACATGCTCAGACTTCCTTTTTAAGATGTTTTGCTTTGAAATGTTACTGTGAGTGAATGCTGTGTTCATTCATCAAACATAGAAATCAGACATCATAGCGACAATACAATAGAGTAACCACTTCTGTGATTCAACAGGTGACGGGCTGACAGATTCATTACAGGGCTTATCTAGCATGGAGGTACAAGCATACTGTACCAATGATTTGTATTCGTAATTTTATATGGCTTACAATTTCTCTATAGAGGTACTAAGCTACATGGCCAGAGAAATATTGTCACAGAGCTACTACAAGTCAAGCATATACTACTAATTATTTATTTATATTCCATAAAACATTAAATCTTAAAATTTCTCTATGGAACTAGATGACCAGAGAGAAATTGTTAAGAACTGCTACAGTTAAGAAGTATCGGTGTAAAATTTTGTTAACTTCAATTATAATGCATGTACAATGGAGTTGTTTTGTCTTTTGCTCCACGTGTCAACATACCAATTTCTGACCCTGTTTCTTTTTAATTTCATATAAGAATTAAATATTTTTTCTTACTTAAGAATCTGCTTCTAGTTGGATGGACATAATCCAGTAGTGCCAACATGTGTAGTAATATTTACGTTAACACAGTAAATCACTAACATTTAGAAGAAAACTAAAATTAGAGGAGTTCCTTATATGGTAACATGTATACTTTTCTAGCTTGAAAGCGCATGCAAAGTTTGTGACGCCTCCTCTCCCCTTGTTTCCAAATTGTTTATTGTTAGTTTTGTCGCTTTGTTTCAGGTAAATAGCATTGTTGACTGGAGGAAACTTTACTTTGACAAATACATGTGAGTTTTTCTCTTAGTTGGCTGATCAAAGTTATTTTTATTTCGTATTACCTATTTATGGATTTGAAGAACTCATTTAAACGACAACATGATGCATGTGGTGTTATGTACCTTCCATTGTAGCAAACTGTACATCACAAGAGACTCATCTGATCTCTCTATTCTGTCAATGTTCAAAGGCATTGCTCAAACCTGTTACTTGTCTGTATTGCTTACGATAGTAGTACCTATATCTATATGCCTATGCTATGTGAAACATGTTATGTTATTACGGAAATATTGAATCATTTTACAAAAGCTTTTCTTGATATCATATAAATGCATGTTGCAGATTTTCTGGTAAAATTGTCGGACGCTACTACGACAGCCAGGGCAATCCTACAAAATATCTGAAGGGTGTAGAGATGAAGGCAAAAAGAGGTGCTCAGCTTCTTGAGAAGCAGAAGAGCGAGGAAGACAAAATACCCAACTGTAATTCAAAATGGAGTCAGGCAGAGGGTGGAGAAGTAAGTAACCCATTTAATTGGTTTCTACTGTTGCTGTTGTCGGTTCACCTGATTTTTCTTAAATGGCAAATTACTGACTGAACTGATAGTCCTCAGCTTAATAAGTTTGAAAACAAGTTACTGACCGAGCTCATGAAATTTACGCTAGTGGGAGCATGCTAACTGCTAAGTGCCGGCAGTTGTGCGTAGAAACATATTTTGCCTGGGTGGGGTAGTAGTTTTTTAGGGCTTACACATCGATTTCAGGTCTGTTGTTCGTGGTTTAACACCCATTGATTGTTCTGCCTGAAAATGACTGAGCTTCCATAAGCTGGCTCCAAAATGAGTCATGGAGCAATGTATATTGCAGATAAAATAGCACAAGGAATTACTTGTATTGATGAGAATGAGTAGTAGCTTACAAACCGGGTGCATGTGGTGGCTACTGTCTACTGATCTCTTCTTAGAGGTTTAGACCTACTGTAGCGGCCATATCTTTGATGTGTGCAGCGGTATACCGCACATTTGATGAACCTAGTGCGGGTACTCCGCTGTAGATGTAGAACCTACGAGTTGTGTGTGTCTTTCTCTTTCCTGTGTGGTTGATAGGTCCATAAATTCGACATACTATGTATGCAGATCAGTAAGATGTGGAACCTAGGGGATTTAACGAAACCTCCTGATGGTGTGTATGCAGGTATGGTGCGAAGCAGGAGCAGGCTATCCAAGGCTGGTGAGGAGGCCAGGCGACATAGCCCTGACGGGAAAGGTGAGCCAGCGGTGCGCCTGTTTCCAGGAAGCGGAGCTGGGCAGGCCGGGGCTAGTGGTGTACGAAGGCTGTGATTATCTCTCCACGTCTTGCAAAGTGAAGTAGTAGTAGTAGTAGAATGTACGCTTGCAATGGCCTCTTACTCATTGCTAGAGTTGTAACAGTACTAGTACATCACATGATGATCTCTCATTCTCCTGAGAGTAGTGGATCGCCAATCCTTGGGAGTATCTAGCGCGGTGGTGTTGCTTCTGAAGTGAAGATCTGCAATCGATTGGGAATTTTACTTGCGATCAAATCATTTCGAGCCAGGGGATGTCCATGATGTATCGATGTTCATGATACTCCCAACTGTCATGGGACCTTGGGTATGTAGACGGTGTAGACGCTGTTGGCTGTATTCACCGATTCAGTCGATTCACGTGTACTACGTATTTCATCTTGATCCATGAACCTCAATTACTAGTAGGTTATTCAGTTTGTTAGAGCATCTCCACTCGTCTCCCCACAGAGCCCCCCACGGCCACTTTTTTTCATCCGGACGGCGAAAAACGGCCCAGTCAGTCCCCCGGTTCCTCGTTTTGGTCCGGATTTGAGCCTATTTTCGTCCGGACTCCCCATGCCATCCTCGGTTTCCCGGGGGTCTCCCGGGGACTCCGGATGAAGCTAAACCAACCGCCCACGCCCACGTGTCTCCTCTTTCGTCCGGATTCCCCGAGCCATCCTCTTTTTCCCCGAAAACGCCGCTTGGGGAGCACACGACTGGGAAACTACTCCTCCCCACGTCAAATCTTCCTCCAATCCGGACGAAAATTTCGCCGGATTTGGACGTGGGGAGCGCCAACGAGTGGGGATGCTCTTAGGCCAAAACATGGACACGACATGTTCGGAAACAAAAGTGCATGTTAATTACTTGATTTTTTTTTTTGCTTGTAATGTCAAACACCAGTACGCAGACTGTTGACTCTGCTCTCGCTACCATGATCTTTCTCAGGCTGGTGCCAATGCATCACTGCCTATAGCCTCTTTCTCAGGCTGGTGCCAATGCATCACTGCCTATAGCCTCGCCACGTCAGTTTTTATCCTCACTCTCACCCCACGGTGCCAGTGCACGGGCTATAGTGCCTGCTCTCACTTCTCTCTCCTCCACATCATCATTTCTTTTTCAGATTAAGTTATTTCACTCGATTTTTTTTAGACATTCAAAATAACGCAAGAAAATTATTTTATTCAACTCAAAATTTTACCGATTACATAATAATTAATAAAATTGCATAATAAATTTTAAAAGTTACATAATAAATAAAAAATAAATTCTAATCCTCTTCTTCCTCCTCCTCCTCCTCCTCCTCGTCGTCATCATCTTCCAGACCAAGCTCTTTTTCCACCATCTGGATGGCCTTCGCATGTTTGCGCTTTTCTGCTTCGTTCATGTCGGCGGTTGATCGGTCTTCCATTTTGTTCCATTGCTTGAGTAGCTTAGCCTTCACTAAACTATTCCACATGTTCTTCATCGCGAAGGATTTACTTGCTACCTCACTGCTTGATGAGGATTCCTTCCCCTTCCTCCTATCCTTACGTGCCACGGCCTTAGCCCTATCGCGGCCCGTTGGACGCTCCTCCTCCGTCGTCGCCTCGCTAGAGCTGTACTCACCAGAAACTCCTAGACGGCTTCTCTTGGCAGTGGAATCGGTTCCACTACCAGGACCATGTTGTCCTTTCCACTTCGCTTTATTGCGAACAGCTTCCCACCAGTGGTGCCGTCTGAACGGCTGAGTCACTCTTTTGTCATTCGCGTACCTCTCCATTGCCGCCTTCATGACCATTGCACCCAGACGATCACGCCTGATGAACTCTCGGCGGCGTCGCGGCCGTCTTGGGTCCGCCTCGAGGTTGAGCATCGCCTCCTCATACTCCGCCTGGAATGCACCGATCATATCACCCTCCATTCCGTCGCTCGAACTGCTGCTAGACGAAGACATGGCGTTGAGAGGAGTGGAAATGGAGAGTGGAGGAGATGAAGTGAGGTGTGGAATGAGTGAAACCATATGGGGGGTATTTATAGGGGGTGGGGATGAAATTTTGGGGTTTTTGGCTTTTTTTTCGAATTTTTTGAGCCAGCAACGGCTACCCAACAGCTAGGCTGACGTGGACGAATCAGATCGCGCCACGTCAGCTAGCCGTTACCCCCTCCCTCTCGCCCCGCCTCTCGCCCCGACCTGCCAACGCTGTCGCCCCCCTCTCGCCCCCAGCGCCGGGCGGTAACGGGCGCTACCGCCGGCCCCGCGCTGCCGTCTCGCCCGCCTCTCGCCCCTACGCGGGCGGTACCGCTGCCGCTCCAGCCCGCGTTGGCACCAGCCTCACACATATTCCCGCTTGACACTGCTGCTTCCCCATGAAATCGGGCAGCCAATATAGTAAACAAAAAACAGTTCCCCTGCACTGCAAGGTCTGCAGGTGCACGCCCCGGCCGGCCATTACCGCAGGCTGTCGTCATCCCATTACCTCCTGTCCGCAGCGCAGGACCGAATTATTCAGAGGGATGTGTGTGTGTGTGGCACCTGCATCACTGCACGCATCGGCTTTCTTCGAAGGAGAGGAGAGTGCATGATGCGTCACACCATGGGGGCAGCCGGGTGCAGAGCTTGCGTTCCATTCCCCATGGCATGATGATGGGTAGGGTATCCATGCATCTCTTTTCTACACGGCGCCTGCGAATCATGTCTTCCTTCCCACCGTTCTGCCGTCCCCTCGCCTGATCATACCACACGGAAGAGGACGGGGACGCAATGCTTCTTTGCGAGGCTATCATGGATGCGTCTACGCGCGCGCAGAGACAACGGTGTGCGGTGATGTGACGACTCTTCGTCTGTGCTGCAAGCGACGACGGCGTTTGGATCGGCATGTCTCTGTGTCGCCGTATTTACGAGCGGAGTTGCATGAGTCTCGCCTTCTGCTTTCAGAATGTGCTATAATGGCGCGCGTCGAATCTCGTCGAATATCTTGGCTTTTGCAGAGATGCTGGTTCCACGTAGTAAAAATTGTCCAGTCTTCACGCTCCGTTGTTGCGGAGGAGAAAAAAGATGGTACGTGGTCCGTGCGACTGCATGATTCTCCCGTGGAAGGAAACATATGTAGATGCGCATATGCCCAGGGTTCTTGCTTGCCAAAGCTTTCAATGGCTTGCCCGGTCGTCAGATTCAGGCAGCGGTGATGATGGGATTTGGATCCTCTTCTCCTTCGAGGAACAAAAGCAAGGCATGTTGTTGCCATTACTCGCTCTCTCTGATCCGTCCTGAACAAAAGTCGATGCTCCAGTTTGAGAGGGATTTCCATGCAAAAGAATGTTTGCTACTTATTTATGTAGGTCTAAAAATACTGTAAATCAACAAAAAGGACATGTCATAGTGGGTTGCAAAACACAGTGGGAAAAAGAAGATGCCCAAGTTTCAGAGTGATTTCAACTGAAAAAAGAGAGAGAGATTTGGTATTCATTTAGGTGTAAAAGAAGTTTGAAAACTAATAGCTACACAAATCTGTGCACGCCATTTGGTGTACTTAGTTATCTCATTAGAAATAGAAATTCCATTGCCGCGTATAATCACATTATTATTAAGTTAAAATAACTTGACAAAAAAAAAGACACAGTCATGGTGGATTGCGAAACAGAATGTGCCGATAGAGCGAGCGAAGGATGCCACTCGCATGTATATCCACCACCCCAAAACAACACCTTCGGGAAGAGGAATGACCATAGAACATCGATCGGTGTCGATGTGGCTTGCGGGCTCATGCATTCAACGACCATCTTTCGCTTTGTTTCCGTCACCTATTGCCCCCATTGGCGCTCAAAAAAGTTGAGTTATACATGCACGGGAGAAATACATTTCTCGCCTTGAACCTCCGTTCCTCTGTGGCGCCGCCACATTACCATTGCCTCACGACTACTCTTTGGATTCGCGTAAGGCAGTACTCTCTCGGATCTATATTAAGTGTGGGTGGTTCAGTACAACTTCATGTCGCACTAAATCACTGATTTGAGGGAGATCTTTGATTTTCTTTGTATTATGAATTGCACCGTTGGCTTACAAGCACATACATTTGGCTCGACTAAAACGCATGCATGTTTGTCAAAACAAAGCAAAAATAAGGGTGCCTTTTTTACATGAAAAACAAAAATGACGCCATGCATGAAACCGTAGACGCCATGCTTTGCCCTTGACAAGTCAGATCGGGATCCTGGCGTCGGATTAGAACGTTGGGCGCGCATGCATGATTGATGTCTCCGGCATCCAACACGTCGGAGCTCATGATGGCGGCTAGCCTACTTCCCCATTCCGATCGACCACGACCCAGCAAACCCGTAGCACGAAACCGGAAAATTAATACACCGAGTCCCTGAGAAACAGAGGCCCAGAAGATACGGGCCGAGTGGAGTGGAGTGGAGCAGGAAATGGTGCTGGCCTCTGTACTGTGCGTGTGGACAGAGAAACAAAACCGCACGAAAGTACAGGACTACAGGGGTATGTAGCTAGCGTGCGTAGCGTAGCTGGTCGCCGGCCTGCTCTGCTGCCGTGCTGCGCTCGAGTTCACCTAGGTACAGTACGGGAAAAGGGTAAAGAAAAAGGCAGCGGATGTTGTATGCGTGTGTGTATGCGTGCTTCGTGAAGCGCAACATCATCATGGTTTGTCGCCGTCAGAGAGAGCACGGCACGCCTCAAAAGAACTGCGCGCGGTCACAGGCCGGCTATCATCGCCCTACACCGGACACGGTAAATACCACCTATCTTTTCTTTACCTCTCCTACTAGCTCATTGGAGATTAAAGAATTAAAGAGGAAAGATGCATTTTTCACTTCACTTGATAATTTATCTTGTAAAACCCGTATGTATATTTATTTGTGAATGGATGGAGTAGACGAGAGGGTAAAAAACGACCGTGCATGTGTGATGGATTAGCCAGACGGAGACGGGTGATCGATCTGACCGTGCTCGAGCGACACAGCTTAGGCGCAAGGCTGCGGTATATTTTTTTTTAAACTGGGATAGTGTCCGAAGAACCAGATTCTGCATTAAATTTCAGGCCGTGGGTATAGTTTTACAGAAAGAACCTCAAAGAAAAAACATTACAACCAGGTCTAAGATTTTAACACAAAGAACCCTAAAAGCGGCCGCAAAAACGCGATCGAGTTCACGCACGCCGTCGACGATCTGCCACCACACACGGCCGTCTCTTCCAACTCCGGGGACGAGACCACTTGGGTCAGCAGAGATGACGAGCGCCGCACCATGGCAGTTGAAGATCCTCCCACATCGGAGGAAGAAATAAGTTGAGCTTGAGAGCTTAAGCACGCGAGGCCAATCCCATGGCCGGAGATAGCACTGGTCAGTCGACGCCAGTGCTGATGAATCGCCTCATCGAACGCAGAGTCAAGACCCGCCTGATGCAGGTTCCCCCACAACCAACCATATCCAGACTTCTCTCCTCGTCTCCCTCGCCACCGCGTCCGACCAAGAGTCGCAGAGAAAACTGGATCTTGTGGAGATGGAAGGATAGGCTCTTATTGGAAGAGCTTGCACCGAGGATCCTCACCTCTATCTTCCTCCATCGAACCTGGTGAAGGAACCCGGCAGCAACCACCAAACGTTGCACCCGAAGACATGGTCTTATTGGCGGAGATCTCTGGCTCGAGCTCCGCTGCTTGCCTCAGCTCCCACCACCAGAGCAGAGGAGTAGCGAAGATCAGCACCAGGATGCACCAGATCCGACAGAAAAGATCAAGCACCCTACTCGTAGTTGCCACAACGGTACAACAACTACACCTAGTATCTACACTACAGGCTCCGGCGCGTCCCCTTAGCCATCTCCGATCGACGGTGCCGGCAGGAGGAGCCTCGGTTCGGCCCGGAGTCACACGGGAGACTCTCAAGTTACTGTAGAGATGAGAGAGATAGGACATTCAAGGCCGTCATGCGTACTCGTTTAAGATTTTTTTACCTTGGTACCGTAGCCTCTCCTATTTCTTTTGGAGTAACCGTAACCTCTCCTAACCCAATAAATAAATAAAACTGACGGCCATGAGCAACTAATTCACAAAATGAACTCATAGGGAAAACTATTTAACCGATCTTATCTTTTTAGGTGTAGCGCTGATGTCAATGGCGCTATAGTAGACTATGTAGGTAGCGCCATTCTAACGTGCCCTACACTCCATGCTAGCATGGCGGGGCTAGGTAAGGGCCCACCTCCAATTATGTAGCACCACTTCCATATGCGCTATCCTATGGAGTATAGGGCGGCCTTCCTATCGACGCTACACTTCCATTTTGGGTTTTGCCTAGCATAGCCTGACCCCCTGCAGGCTCTCATTTCCCCCTCCAAGGAACAAAGGAGCTCGAGGCTAGAAGCCCCACACCCCTCTCTCTTTGTGTCTCCTTGTTGGAATTTAAGGTATGGATGAAGGAGTTCTTGGTTAAACATCATCGCCCGTACACCGTGGTTCACTGGAATGTCGAGAAGCGCTACATGGTTAAATGTGTAGAGGGTGGATGTACATGGGTTATGCGTTGTTAACCTTTGAAGGGAGGGTCTACTTGGTACATAACTAGTTATATAGCAACTCCCATATGGCGAGGCAATAAGTTTTATGGCAAGGATGTGAAGTACGACCACCGACAACTAAACTTCGAGTTCATCGCTTACAAGCTTTCCAACGAGAATTTGCCACTTCGCGTTACTGGAGATGCTCACATAAAGCATCACCTCACTGCGTACCCGGAATTTCTTAACTAGCTAGTGAAGATTTATGTGCGCAATACATACTTCTGCGCTTGTATTGTGTTTGTCAAAAGAAAAAAATAACACCAGATTCTGTGTGCGAACCATGGACGGCATGCATGCACGGCGCGTGACAGAACTTTGCGTCGCCGCCGGCGTCGTCGCGCGGCGCACGCGCACGCGCCGGCCACGGCATTGGGCCGTTCCAAAGCGAAGCGGCCGTCCAAGCCAAAGCAAAGCAAAGCAAAGAGAGCGCCGGCGGCACGGGCGTGCAACGCTCAAACCTCGTCGGCTTTTTGTTGGATTAATCAAAAACGATGGAGGTTTGCCTGGCCAGGGTACTCGCGTCGCGTGCATGCAGGCGAGCTGGATCGGAAAGGCGAGCGAGCTTTATCGATCGGATGCGCACACGCGGCGATCGAAGGGATGATTGATTAGTCTTAGTCATGTCCTACCCTGGTTTTGTGCGATCCGGGACCGGATTAATTAACCTTGACAAAGCGTCAGCTTTGGGTTGCATTTTTTAGTGACATGTTCGCTTTTCTCCCTGTTTCGTGTCTGTGGGTGTGCATGCGAGCGAATCCTAGGTGTGGGAGGGAGTACATGGATGACTGCATGCCGTTTGGTGAATCTGCCATGGTGATGGAGTACGTACTACGATGCCATACATCATCCCTCCCTGCCAAAGCTGCATGCTGGGTATTTTGACCGTGTTCAAGACATCATATTCTCTTCTTTCATAAACACTTAAGAGTATTATTTCAGTACATTCATTTACAACGGTCTCTTCGTTGTACTTGTACTCCCTCCGTTCCAATTAATAAGACTTTCTTTTGGTAAACTCAAGCTAAATAAACTTTCACAAATGTTTTAAAAAAACTATTGAAAATACAATATTATATATATGGTTTAAATATACATCATGATGTATCTGACGCTATTGATTTTGTAATGCATATGTTTATAATCTATTCTAAAACCTTGATCAAACTTTACATAGTTTGATTTTTTTAAAGGATTATTGATTGGAAGATTGGTATTATCACCACGCGCACACAACATATTGAAGATGTACTAGGAAAAAAAAAATCCCCATTCGAATAAAATCAGAACTATTCATCATTGCTATTGTTTATTTACCTAGATGTAGATCGTAAACACAAAAACAACACTTCTACAACCATCAACCAATACCACCTCGCACAAGATGATCCAATTGAGCAGTTGTGAGTGCTCAAAGGAACCTAAGTGTCATGTCGACTAGCTATATGAGCTATCTATTAAAAATATTTTCAGTTTTTGAATGAACTGTATTATTTCTACGTTTGAATTATTGTTGAACTAATTCATGTGTTAAGAATTATGCAACTCATGTAGATAGAAACATGGACATATTGAAATAGGCGCAAAATATGAAAGAGGGAGGCCGGTTGGGGCAACTGCCACCATCAGTTCGGACTAGTGTCCATAGACCCCCAAAGCGACCACCGTATTGGGGTTGCCTGACACATTTTCGGGAGCGTCGTGGAGATGATCTAATGGCCTCATACGCCACATGGCCGAGCACAGCCTCCACCTTAATGGCGCACTTGATATGCATCTTCACTATAAAATCGGATATGAACCAAACCATTTCAGCTATGCAATAATCTTTTTTAATCATAATGAGTGTATTGGTTCAAAACAATCAGAGAATCATCACTGTACATAGAATATACGCATATTTTTAGTTACAATCGATACCTTGCCTTTGACATGTAATGTAACCTACCAAAAAGATTGGAATAAAATTACAAAAAAAAGTATACAACATTAAAGTTATCCTATTTTCCAATGTGATTTAATAGATGTCTTATCTTACAAATGACAATACACTAATATCTATTTCCTCATTTGGCCTATACTTATATTTGAAGTTCATATTTGCCATAGCATAGTCCTTGGATGCTCTTACCTATAGTTATGAGCCGATATCCAAAATTAATGGCTCATACTACCAGCTTGGTGCTTGGCAACGTCTACGAGTAACAATTTCTGCATGGGCTATGCTCGCAGTCTACGCTGTAAAAGACGAAGGCCCATACTGTACCATAAATACGTATGTACTGTATTGCCAAAAAAAGCAGCGTTGCGAAAAAGGCGCCGAGGCAGCAGGAGCAGGGCAAGAGAGCTTTCTATTCCCCCTGATCTCCCTCCTCTGTTGAAAGCAGCACAGCTGGGTGAAGTTTGTAGTGTGGGCGCAACGAACCAACAGAGAAAACCCCAAAAGCGATCGATCGATCGATCAGCTCGGCTCCCTCAAAGGCGAGGCCGGCAGGAAAGCATTCCGTCCGAGCACCCGCTGCTCCCTTGCCTCTCTCTTCCTTGGACACTTGCGGTGAGCCTCTTCCTCCTCCTCTCCTCCGCTTTCGCTGTTGCTGCTGCTGCATCACTTCGTTTCACAGTAGCGCTGCTGCTGCATTGTGAGGGGAAAGAGAGTAGTGGTGGTGGTGGTGGTGTGGGTACTTGAGGAGGCACGCCGGGCCGACTCGCTCCTCGGCGCTGCCATTGGAGGAGGAGGAGAAGGACACCTGCAAGCAGAGAGCAAAGCAAGGTCTCTCTTTTCTCACTCCCAACACCTTCACGCGCACACGCACCACGGCAGCAGGGCGAGGTGCTCGACAGAAAGACACGGGCACATGCGCGCGCACACTTGTTGTTGCTGAATCTTGGCCGCACCCGCTCGCTCTTCTTCCCGGGCAGAGCAGAGCCAGAGCGGTTCTTGGTGGTGGCGGTTTTTGATTTTCTTTGGGGTGAGTGGGGGTGGGTCTGTCCCGCACTGTTCCTCTTTCTCGGGTCATGACTGGTGCCCGCCTTAATTTGATTGCCTCGCCGTTTGTTCTTGCGCGCTTTGTTGGGTAGTAGAGGTAGAGCACCCCTGTTTCGTCTCGTCGCCTTCCCACTGGTTGCTATAAGAGAGGTCTCCACATGCTCCCTCATGGCCGCTGTCACTTTGTGTTGGTGGGCTTGATGGCTTTTTAATCAGTTTCTTCCTCCCTCTTGCATAGTAGGAGTATCTCTCTAAGCTTCTCCCAAGCACAACATTGCGAGATCTTGGCATCTTGGTAAGATTCTCTCTCCCCACACAAACACAAGCTAGACCGGAGCGAGCAAGTGGTTTACCGGTCTCTGCATCATTGCCTCCCCATTTGCATTAGAAAACCACGCGCGCGCGCGCGGTGTCGACTCCTGCTCCGAAGCTTATAAAACTACTAACCCCACCCTGTTTCTCCCGTTGTTTCTGCAGAGATTTGCAAGGGGAGAAGATAAGATACGGCGCGGGGGAGGAATGTGGACTGCTTGTTTATGCTGATCGATGCCGCGCGCGTTCGACACAAGATCCTGCCTGCTTGATTTTCTCCCTTTCTCGGTTTACCTTACCGGCGTGAACTGAAGAAACCACCATCTTCTTCCCGTTGTATAAACAAATCCTCCATCAGATCAAAGAGCTAGGACAGGCGGATTAACAAATCGGGGGGAGGTGGGGCTGTGTCAGCTTTGTGCTTTGTGGGTGTCCCTTCCCTTCCCCAGCTCCATTGTTTACTCCCCCTGAGGTGCCTGTGCTCCTCCACCGTCTACGGCAGCGGCAAACACCGGCCCGCATAAGTAGGCTCGGGGTGGAGTGTGCCTCAAGGACCGGCCGGCCCCTGCCCCTGCCCTGCCCTATTTCTTTTGTGTTTTGTTTCCGTTGTACCAACGATCTCTCCCGGGCCGGCCAGGGCACGTTGCAATATTCCATCTTCCTTCCGCCGTTGCCAGCAGCAGCCACCGCCCACCGGCCTTGCCTAGAGGGTGTCTGTCAACTTGCTTCTGTTCCTTGTACTTGCTGTTTGCCCTCTGGACCCGTTGCTGTTCTTCTTCTTCTAGTGGTGCTCTGGTCTCTGTGTGACCGCATTGGCCTCTGTGACAAGTGAGACAAGCTGCTCTAAGCTGGTCGTCCTTCAAGTCTTTGGTTCAGGATGAAGTTCATGAAGCTTGGATCGAATCCGGACACCTTTCAGGATGATGGGAGCCAAGTCAGGTGATTCATCCATCTCTTCTCTTGCATGTTCCTTTACCTTGTTGTTCTGCATTGCTTTTGTTTCTCTGCCTTTATGATCTGCATACCACCATCTTACTGCTCCCTACTTTTAAGCGAGACCACGATTTCAAACAGTAACCGGATTTATGCCAGTTTATTCCTCATTCTCCATCTCTGAAAGTTTACCTTGTTATTGTGCATTGTTTCTGTTTTTTCCTGCCTTTCTGATCTGCATACCACCATCTTACGGTTTGTACTACTCTTACGTAAGAGTATGATCCAAAAAGTAACCGGTTTTATGTCAGTTTTCTTCATTTCTCCATCTCTGAAAGTTCTGTTTTGCACATATGAATTAGTCCCTTTTTTTGAGACCATAAAATGCTAATAAAATGAAAACAAAGTGCAAACAGCTCAGTCACTTGTTTAGTTTGGATAGTTCTATATTTCTCCAGCTTCTAAGCTCCTTGCCGGTTCAAACTACTACTTATTTTCTTTTGCATGTTCATATGGGTAGTGTAACCTATCTTATCCATGATATGTGCATAGTTTGTTTGTGGGATCCACACTAGTACCTTTAATATAATCTTAGACTACCCCAAGTTCAATGCTGTCTACTTCAGCCTGTGTTAGAGTGGAATGCTCATGATTTGTAGAGTCTGTGTGAAGATACAACTGCATGATTTGAAAGTGCCCGCCTAAAGAGATCCATACTCTTTGGCATCTAAATGCGTACACTCTAACATTAAAGTGATATTACAATGGCGCTTCATTTAAAGTTTCTCCTTTTTGAGCTATTCTTTCTTCATTTAGAGCATATTCTAAGTGTACACTGTTATTTCTCAGTGCAATGTTGAGTATATCCCTTCCCAAAAATGTATAGATGGCTAGTTTTCATCCAATAATATTCATGATTTTTCATTTTGTGTACTTCCCATCTTATGATAGGCCATCTTGTTAAACGTGGTCTCAATGAAATAGACAAGTATGCCATCCATTTGTCGCATAAAAGAAGTCTGCAGCACAAATGTGGATCAAGTGCTCCTTCCAAGAAATCAAATATTTTTAGTTGTTTGTTTTGGTTATTCTCATATTAGAATTATTTGTTCTTGCAGTATTGTGGATTCTGAATTGGTGAGCGATATCACTGTTCGTCTGGGGACTACAAAGTTTCACCTTCACAAGGTAAGCAAGTCACTTCTCTTCAGAAGGTCATGGCCTAGTACTTTTTTGATGTTTGGTACCAACTTATTTGCCTGTGTTGATGATGAAAACCCTTATAACAAGAGCAAGTGCATTTTTTTAATCACATCATGTGTTCTGGTTTATTTGCTACCGCGGCTCTCAAGTAATATTTCTGTTTATGGTTAGGAGTTCTCGCAATGTATTGTTCAATTGCATTTATGATGTTATTTTATTTTAGTATTAAATGTGCTGTTATCTTTTCTCACATACTGTGCAGCTATGTTTTTTCTGACTTACATGATCCATCCATGCAGTTTCCACTTCTATCCAAGTGTGCTCGCTTTCAGAAGTTGATCCCAACTACCGGTGATGAAAATATTGATATCCACATCCATGACATTCCTGGTGGCCCAAAAGCTTTTGAGTTATGTGCCAAGTTTTGCTATGGCATGGTTGTCACACTTAATGCCTACAATGTTATTGCTGCTCGCTGTGCTGCGGAGTACTTGGAGATGAATGAAACCGTCGACAAGGGTAATCTAATTTACAAGATTGACGTCTTCCTCAGCTCATGCATATTCAGGAGTTGGAAAGACTCTATTATTGTTCTTGGAACTACAAAGGCTCATTTACCATGGTCAGAGGATCTCAAGCTGGTTAGCCATTGCATTGACTCCATTGCTTCAAAAGCCTCTGCTGACACTTCCAAGGTTGAATGGTCGTATACGTACAATCGCAAGAAGCTCCCAACTGAGAATGACCTCGATTCGCAATGGAACGGAGTCAAGAAGCAGCAGTCTGTGCCAAAGGATTGGTGGGTTGAGGATCTCACAGATCTCGACATTGATTCCTACAAGCAAGTCATAACAGCAATCAAGACAATGGGTATGGTGCCAAAGGAGGCTATTGGTGAGGCAATCAAGGCATACACATACAAGAAGCTCCCATCGTTAAGTAAGGTCTCAATGATACATGGTGATGCAAAGGTCCGAGCGATGCTAGTTACCATCACATGCTTGCTGCCATCAGAGAAAGGCTCAGTCTCATGCAGCTTCCTGCTGAAGCTACTCAGGGCAACCAATTTGCTTAAGTGTGGAGAGATGTGCAGGAAAGAGCTTGTGAAGCGCATTGGGCGACAACTGGATGAAACATCCGTGTCAGATCTTCTCATTCCTACAGTCGATGGAGAGACAACTGTTTATGACATTGACATGATCCTTAGCATTGTTGAAGAGTATGTCAGGCAAGACTGCAAAAATGCCCAGAAACATAATGCTGAAGTGAACGGTCATGTCCAAGCACCTAGCGCATCTATGATTACAGTAGCAAAAGTTGTTGATGGATATCTCACCGAGGTTGCAAAGGACCCAAATACCCCTGTTTTGAAGTTCATTCATCTTGCTGAAGCAGTTTCAGGCAATTCAAGGCCGTTCCATGATGGGCTATACCGAGCCATTGACATGTATCTGAAGGTACTCTTATAACTAGCAACCAAATGTCACACGTTCATCACATGAATGTACTTTGCACACTGAAGTACTTTCTTGTGCTTCGTTCATCATATAATCCCAATGCGTTTGAACTGCTGTTCTGGTTTTGGTTTTGAAAATCTTCCGTGTTCATGTTTGTCATAGCAATTATAATATATAAATGTCATATAGATTTCTTATTTCTCACGGTTCTAGTATTGTTTGATAAATAACATAATCCCTTTCGAATTTTGAGCAGGAGCACCCAAGCTTAAGCAAGAGCGACAAAAAGAAACTTTGCTGCCTCATGGACTGCAAGAAGTTGTCACCTGATGCATGCGCTCACGCTGTCCAGAACGAGCGTCTGCCTCTGAGAACTGTGGTTCAGGTTCTATACCATGAGCAGACAAGGGCTTCCGCAGCAGCAACCGTCCGAGCTGACAGCATCTGCATCGGCTCCTACGAAAGCTCAAGGTCAGGAGCCACAACGAACACTGAAGATGAGTGGGATGGAGTCATAGCGGTGGAAGAACTCAGTCTGTCGAAGACTACAAAGCTAGACAAATGTGACAGCGCTGAAAAGAGCCACGGCAGCAGCAAGAGCACCACCAATGGCAAGGTGAAAGGCGGCGCGACACCAAAGAAGGTTCTCGGGAAGATGCTGTCGAGCAAAGGGCTGACCGGGGAGCGGAGCAGCTCGGACTCATCCGACAGCGCCATCTTGCGGAGCCAGGATCATCCAAAGAGGACTCCCTCCAGGAGCACGAAGCCGGCTGCTGCATAGTCCCTGCATTTCACCAAAGAGTGGTGCTAGGTTTTAGCTTCTGTTGTCTCTTCTTCCTTATGAATGTTGCATAGATGCAAGAACTAATGTTTCACAAGCAGTCTGTAGGGATGTTATAATGTCAGGTCTGCTTTTAGGAGGATCTTATTAGCATGTGGGCTTGCCATGAAACCTGTGAGACCTTTAGTGCTACTATGAGGTTTTATGCCATTCCCTCCTAGTAGTTATAACAGGCCTACTGTGTTAGAACCATAATAGTTTTTTTTCACTGTGTCGACGTGATTTAGATCTCTAATAAGTTGTACCTGAAGTTCTGGGAATGATTCTGAATTAAGAATAATAGGTCTAGGTTATAAAAAATAAATCAAGGAGCAGTTTGTTGAGCAGTAAGCTACTGACATCTAACTGAACCAGATGAAGCCTTCTGCAAAATATGACAGTAAGACAATTTAGGTTTGTCAAACCTAATATGAATGTTTACTACAAACAAAACCAATCATATTCCTCTAGCATCTACAAAACGTCCCAGTCAATATCATAGTTAGGGCATTACCATCGGCGATGTAAATGGGCGGACAAGGGCCTGACGCAAAATAACTGGATTGTCGTGGCCCAAATTTGGGTTCGAATTGTGTCTGCGCGTGTCTGTGTTCTGTCTCCTCGGGCCCGCATGGTGGCCGGTTAGCGCATTCATTCCCTTCCAATCCTGTGCCGCTTCGCCCACCTGCCCGGTTTACGTTTCTGTACCGCTTCGACGCCTGCACCACTTCCCCTTTACGTCGCTTCGACTCATGGCTGCGCCAAAGTGTCGACGGCTGGCCTTCTATGGCGCCATCAATATGCTTATACGGTCCTTTTATATCCAAGCAACCCCACACACCCGTGCTCACACATCCATCGCCACTGCCGTTCCCTGGCATGCTTGCTCCACAAACCACCAGTAGTTGGAACCCTATGTCCAGCCGACACAATGGACTCGGAATGGGTGGACTGGAACTAGGCTACCCAACTCGCCAAGTATGGCATCCTCATGTCGCCCAACGTAACGGTGCCAAAGGGTTTGGGCATCATCTTGGATAGGGTTTCGGTGTTGCGGCTTCCCAAGGGCAAAGAAATCGGCTACGAAGTCTTCCGGAGGAGGCACCGGGAGGCGATGTGGCTACAATACGACGCCGGTAGAGCCTACAGGCCGGCCCTCTTTCTTGAATAGCAAGAGGCCGCGTTGAACCACTTTGTTGATGAGCACCTACAGGCCGGCCTCTTTCTTGAGTAGCAAGAGGCCGCGTTGAACCACTTTGTTGACGAGCACCTTCAAAGGACACATATGTCGCCTAGAGGGGGAGGTGAATAAGCGGTTTAAAACTTTTACGAGATGAGCTTAACAAATGCGGAATAAAACTAGCGTTTACTTTGTCAAACCCAAAGCCTATATACTATGATTTACCTATGTGCACCAACAACTTATGGTAAGCACTACAAGCAACTATGTGATAGCAAGATATATAACTTCAAGCACGATGGCTATCACAAAATAAAGTGCATAAGTAAATAGCTTGGGTATAGAGATAACCGAGACACGCGGGAGACGATGATTTATCCCGAAGTTCACACTCTTGCAAGTGCTAATCTCCGTTGGAGAGGTGCGGTGGCTTAGCTCTCCCGAACGCCACAAATGGCCTCACCTTGAGGTGTGGTTGCTCAATTCACAACAACGCCACAAAGGCCTCACCCCAAGATGCGGTAGTCACACCACACACCGAGCGCCACGAAGGCGCCTCACCTTATTCTCCGGTGACCCTCGTCACAAAGGCCTAGGTCACGGTTCCACTAATTAAGGGATTTCCTTCGAGGCGGAAATCGGGTCTTACACAAAGCTTGGGGTACACATCCACAACTTAATTGGAGGCTCCCAAGAAATCGCCACAAAGGCCTCAGATCCATCTAGGGTTCCAAGGACCCAAGAGTAACAACTTTCTTGATTTCACTTCCACGAATCACCGTGGAGAACTCAAACTGATGCACCAAATGCAATGGCAAGAACACCACAAATATTCTCAAGTCCTTCTCTCTCAAATTCCAACAAAGCTACAAAAACTATTGGGGGAATAAGAGAGGAAGAACAAATAAGAGGAGGAACACCAAATTTTTCCAAGATCTAGATCTAGTGGATTCCCCTCACAAAGAGAGGGATTTGATTGGTCAAGATGTAGATCTCGATCTCCTCTCTCTTTTCCCTCAAATAAGGACAAAAATTATGGAGGGATTGAGAGATAGAGCAAGCTTCTTAAGGTTAACAATGGAGGAGAGAGAGAGAGTGAGAGAAGCAACCAGATTTTGGGGAATAAGAAGGCTATATATAGCCCCCCACGAAATATGACCGTTGGGGGTTACCAGGCCGGATTATCCGGCTCTCGGCAAGAAATATCCGGCCAAAAATCCGGGTCCAATACTGGGGCTCACGCCCAAAAGTCCTTAGCAGTTTTTCGAGGGCCGGATTATCCGCCCCCCTGAAAGCTGGCAAAAACAGCAAAACAAGAATGAGCATAACTTGCACATCCGGATTCCGATTTCGATGATCTTGGGCTCGTTTCGATGATCTTGGGCTCGTTTCGAAGCTAGTAACAAGCTCTACAAGATCATGCGGGGAACCATCATAGTCCAGCAAGGGAGTATGGAAAAAATGATGAAAGGTTTGAACTATCTAAAAAAGACATACCGGTAAAACCTCCAACCTCGAAAATGCAAGAAGTTGCTCGTGCAAAAAACCATTCTCGATGAACTAGAGCTTGTCATGAGAATAAACACAAACTCTAAAACATCACATGGATAAAATCCAAATAACAACCAAGAAAGATGATGCAAGGATGCAAATATTTGAGCTCTCCGAAGAACACGATCGAGTTACTCACTCGAGAGCCCTCTTGATAGTACGGAAACTAAACTATAAACCGGTCTCCAACTACACCATGATACCGGTAAGAAAGAGACCCTATCAAGAGCAAACCTTCACCTTGCGCGTTCCACTTGAGCTCGATGATGACGATCTTGACCGCAACAAGATGGAACGCCTTTCTTGATTGTGCTTGGTTGACGGAGTCTTGTGGATTGCTCCCCCATAATCCACCATGGGAGAGCTTCTTCTTGGCCGTAACTTCACATATCCATGAATATCATATGGATGGCAAGCTTCAAGAAAATGATCTCTTCGAGTTGGCTCATCTTGAACTTGCACTTCATTTCTTCATTCTTCATCATGTTGATATATTGAAGTTAAACTCGAGGGATCACTTCATCTTCATCTTCAATACATACTTGACACTTAATATTCTTCATCAATTTCTTCTTATTGCAACGTTGAGGCCAACATATGGTTCAAGCATTACCTATGGACAACTCCTACAAATATAACTCAATGCAAACATTAGTCCATAGGGATTATCATTAATTACCAGAACCACACATGGGGGCTCCATGCACTTTCACACCTGCCGCTAGAGAAGTGACTAGCATCGTCAACCTCAACACCGACAACGAAGAAGCATAGGAGCTTCCGCCTGCACAGGCACCCGGCGACGCGATGAAGCCTCTCATGATGCACCCGAAGGATGCTAATAGTTATTTACGTTTCTAATGGATGATGCAACCCTTCCTTTGATTCGCCATGAACTCTGCAATGTTCTCCACCATGAATGATGCAATCCTGGTTCAAGCATGTTAGACCTGCAGTGGGCGGGGGATCGAGTAGGTCCGCGCGGTCGAAAGAAGGCTAGCGCCGGGAAGGCTAGCGTTGTGGTTGGGGCGGCCCGCAATCGCCTCCCTGCACGCGTCAGCACGTTAAGGGACGCAATAGGGTAGCGCTGAAGGGAGGTGCTATATGCTGACCTCGTCGGTGCCGACTAGGTCCCGCACACCCCCCGTTTGTTTTGTGCGCTTGGCCATAGTGGTGTTCCAGTTTCGCGTCCACACCCCTGGTTGTTTCACTTCGCGCCCCGCTTAGAAAAATCATTCAAAATTCAAAATTTGTTTAAAATTCGAAAATTGTTCAAAATTCAAAATATGTTCGAAATTTGGAAATCGTTCAAATTTTGAGGAAAATTCGTTCAAAACTCAAAATTCGTTGAAATTCGAAATTCATTCAAATTTTGAAAAAACCCGTTCAAAATTCGATTATTTTTCAAATTGTTCAAAATTCGTTCAGATTTTGAGTGGGAACATTTTTTCAAACTTGAGCATTTTTCAAATTTGAAAATTTTCAAAAATTATTTTAAACAGAAAAATAAAACGAGAAAGAAAACACAAAAAATGAAAAAAAGAGGAAAATAGAAAAGAAAAGCCAAAAAAAAAACCAACAGAAAACTAAAAAAACGAAGAAACCAACAATAACAAACAGGAAAGATATATGGGGTGCCTTCCCATTCTTTTTTTTCTTCTTTTGTCCTATTCTTTTATGATTCCTTTTTTGTTTTCTTATTCTATGTTTTTTTGTTTTCTGGTTTTATTTTTGTGTTTAAAAATACTTTTCCGATTTTTTAAATTTGATTTTTTTAGAATTTGATATAATTTAGAAGTTAAACGAATCTCGAAATTTGAAAGCATTTCCAGATTTGAACGAATTTCGAGATTTGAACGGATTTCAAAATTTGAACGATTTCCGAATTTTCGAACAGATTTTGGACGATTTTCGAATTTTAAATAAATTTTAAATTTTGAACAATTTTCATATTTTGCATATCTCTCTGTAGCACCCGTGCTAAGTACTCTATGGTTTGGTGCTTTAGCAGGTTTATTGATAGAAATTAATCGTTTATTTCCAGATGCTTTGTCATTCCCTTTTTTTTAATTATTGCTATGCGAGGAATAGAATTCTTTGTGACATGCCCAAATTTGACCCTTTTCAATCCTTTTACTTAGTATCGGAAGGAAAAAGAAATAAAAGATGAATTGGGTTGAACCTCAGAGTCATGAAAAATTTGGTAAATTATATTTTGGAAAAAAGAAATTCAATTTAAATAAAGGGGTATCCAAGCTAAACCAGGCCTCAGAAATCAGAGCATAGAAAAAAGCTACATTGCTAAATTCTATATACATAAAATTTTGAACAATTTTGAAATCATAAAAAGAAACAGAGAAACATTAGTTTTTAAAAATAGTACTGTAAATAGAAAAAAGAAAAAAAAGAAAAAGATGTTTACCAGATGGGCCCAATTAACATTCATTAGGTTAGAGGGTGTGCGGCACCCGTCTGTGCCGACCCAGTAGTGAGCATCATATAGGAGGCAATCCCTATTTAACGCTCTTTGTATCCATTAGCGAGCAAACGCGTAGCCCCGTAGGAACCCGACATCCTGGTTTATTCCTCTTGTAGGAATGTTCTAGAATTTTCTGGTGGGGTTTCTTCTAGTTTTTCTGAGACCGTTTTCCCTATTTTTTCTGATTTTCTAGATTTTCGATTTTTCGTTTTTCTGTTTTCTTTTTCAATTTGTGATGTTTTCTTTTCTTGTTTTTTTCTCAATATGAATTTTTTAAACATATGAAAAAATTTCAAAGTTTTTCAAAATATTAGCTTTTTTAAAGTGAACATTTTCAAATCAGAACAATTTTTTATAATATGAATGTACTTTAAAATATGAGCACTTTCAAATCAGAACAATTTTTCAAAATATGAAAGTTTTAAATTTGAACATTTTTCAATTCCAAATAATTTTTAAAAATATAAATGTTTTTGAAAATAAAAACATCTTTTAAATCTGAATAATTTCCAAAATCTAGATGTTTTTAATCTTAACATTTTTCAAATTGAACAATTTTAAAATCTAAATATTTTTTGAATAATAACATTTAGTAAATCTGAACAATTTTTGCAATGTAGATGTTTTTAAATCTGATTTTTTCTAATCCGAACATTTTTTTTAAATATAAACATTTTAAATTCGAACAATTTTAAAATCTAGACGTTTTTAAATCTGAACAATTTTTCTAAATGTAAACATGTTTAAAATCTGAACATTTTGAAATCCTAATATTTTAGTTACACGAAATATTTCAAAATTATTCATAACGATCGGACAGAAGACATGATGTTTTACGAAGGAAAATGAATAAAGCATAGTAGGAACCGATCGGGGCGAGTTAGCTAGGTTTAATAGGCCGGCCCACGCGAAACGGCGCTTCGAGCGTTGCACCCCTAACGTACGCAACGAGCGCTCAATAGGAGCTCCCAGGAGCCCATATAGGATTAACCCTCCGGCTCAATGGGCCGGGAGATAGGAGTTGGCGCATCGATCCGGCCTGGTAAAGGCGCAACAGGCCGTGCGCGCTTAGTTGGTGCCTTTGTGGGCCGGAGCCTGTAGAAACGGCACAGTTGATTCGGCTTCGTTATATTCCCCATGACGACGTCCAGAACGGTCGCCTCGCCGGAGAAGATAGAAGAACCCGGAATGTGTGCACTGTGCAGCAGCCAGCAAGGAAGCTTCTTGGCGGAAACAGCATAAGTTCTGGGCATCTGGGAAACGAATGGATGGCATCAGCCTCACACTCATCTTGCCAGGGGAAATTGGAGAGCCACCCATTCCAATTTCCAAGATGGAAATGGCAGTGTGTGCAATGTGTGGTGACAGTTGAGGCAATTCGAACCTGGACGGTGGATGGAAAGACAAGACGGCCCGGCCGTGAAAGAAGCGGCCAGATCGAATCGTATTCTTGGACGACAACCTGTTTACCGATGCCAAACTTCACCGGCCTGATGCTTATCCAGGCCTAGCAATGTTCCAGGTGAGAAGAAAACAGGGAGTTGCACGCTGGTACACGGAAGCTAAGGAAAAGAGCGAGTGGGAAGGAAAAGAAGTTTCAACCCACAAAAGAGGTTGCACTTTGGAGACCACCGAACCTTGATACAGTCAATATCAATGTCGACGCTGGCTTTAGATCGGATTCTATGGACGGTGCTACCACTGATGGTGTGGTGATTCGTGACCACTCCGGTAAACAACGGAGAGCCCAGGCAAGGTAGTTTGACCGAGCAGGGAATGCATTGGTCATGGAACGGAAGCAGTGCGTGAGGGGATTCGGCTAGCGCATGCTCTGCAAGTTATCAATCTCGTCAAGGAAGCAAGAACTGGTAGATAAAAAATTACTAGCATTTGTCAGTAAATTGAAGAGCTTAGGATTTTTTCGCTAGCTTTGATATTACTCATGTAAACAAATCTACCAATGAAGCAGCTCATGTGGTGGGCGTGGTAGAGAGAGTGGAGAGTACATGATGTACATAGTAGTCTAGGGTTTGTGTTACCCTCGTGGCTGTTTGGCGTTATGCTGGCTGTTTGGAGCGGTGTGATGGATTGGTTTGGCCAGATCTGGTGCGTTCTTCTGCTCTTCTTCAGCTTGCTCCGGCTCCAATGGTTGGAGATGAGGGCGATGAGGAAGTGCGCCGTCTCCTGGAATAAGGCCATGGTTTTGGTCCATCTTTTGGTGCGCTGTAGTTACGCCTTGAAGCAGCTTCTGGCCGGCCTTGGTGGCGAGGGGAAGCGGCGCCTTGACGTCTCTACGGGGACATCGGAAAGATGGTGGGGAGTTCTTGTGCTGCAAGATGGAGTGTCATATATGGTGGCCTTCGCCTCCATGATTTCTGGCCGAAGAAGCGGCCCCTCCAAGCGCTGCAACCTGCGTTCTTTCAACCTCCTTGTTGGAGGCCCTCTATGAAGATTCCGGCTGGAGTTCTTCCTCTTACCATAACCATGTGGTTTGTCCCTGGTGGAGGCAAGATGGCCGGCGACGGGATCTCGGCGGTGATGGAGAAGAGGACCAGGGACTTGATTGCGTTCAGCTTTTTATCTTATGGGTCATTTTTGTAAATTTTTAGGATAGTGTGGAATTTATGTTCTTTAAAGGTCCTATTTGTAACATGTACCCACCGCATATGAATTAATGCAGCGTTTTGGGGTCCTCCTAGACCCTTCCCCTTGTTAAAAAAAAACAGCTCATGCATGTGCTCGTAGGATGTTAAGTGGGATTCCACCTAAGTTTTCTTTTATAGTATATTTTGTTTTTTCTACTGTAAATTTTAACACAGAAAAATAAATAAGAATAGGCAAAATACACTAAAAGTGAGATCCCACGAGGATCCCACCTTAAAATCTTATGTGCCGTAGAGCTAGCCCACAAAGAAGGAGGCGCATGTTGATTAACTTCACGTGACCCTTCTTACAGTAGTTGGCTAATCTCATTTACAGCAAAAGAAAAAAAGAAAATAAGCTAAGAGCATCTCCAGTCGCGTCCTCTAAAACATCCCCCAAAGGGATTTGGGGCGCGTCGGACAAAAAGACGTTCTCATCCACGTCCCCCGAAGCCTCTTTTTGTCCGGGGCGGCCCGATACAGTGTCCAGCGTCTCGAGCCCGTCCCCGCCCCACAGGGAACGTTCTGGGCACGCCGAACACAACGAAAAGCGAGATGAAGCGACGCGGGCCCGACCCATCAGCGGCTCGGAAGCCTAAGGCTCCGTTTGTTTGGGCTTCTGCTTCTGCTTTTGGATAAAAAAACACAAGCCCAAACAAACACCTGAAAACTGAAAAGCACTTGACAGAAGCGCTGTGCGAAAATGGCCTACCGAGCTGCTGTCGAGCGAAAGCAGAGCTAGGGGTGCTTTTCCCTGCTTCCCGAGCTTCCTGAAATACACTGCACGGAAATGTCCCCGTGGCTTCGGATGAATTACGAAAAAACTGCCACCGCGTGAACACACCTCGACCCCGAGTTAGTGCCACCGTTCGCCGTCCCAGTCGTCCTAGCTCCCCTCCCGTCTCCCTTCCCCTCCGCCAGCGCCGCCATTCCCTACTCGCGTCGTCCCCATCCCCATCGGTGAGGAGAACAGGTCGGGTCGGCCTCGTCCCCATCGGCTGCCGGAGACTCGAGCCGCGCCGCCTCGCCAGACCTCCAACCGACCGCGCCGGCCGCCGCGAATCACCGTTTTCCCTGACCGCCGCCGGGTTGAACTCGTCCCCACTGCAGTTCCTGCCGCGCCGCCCGAGCTCGGCCCCCGCCGCCGCCACGTTCTCCGCCGCCAGCGCCCAAGCTTGGCCCCCGCCGCCGCCACGTTCTCTGCCATCAGCGCCTGAGCGGCCCCGCCGCCGTGCGCCATAGCTCGAATCGACTCTTCCGCTACTACTGTCAGCTCTTGATTTTGTGAATTTTGTCATGTATGTACTCATGGTTAGCCTCTGTAATTATTGAGTATATGCTACATGGATGTATTGTTTCTGAATTTCGATGCCGCGTGATAGCACATATTTTTGACAGAGAAATTTTTGAGAAAAAAAAATGTAATATAAATCTTAAACATGTTATTTTTGTGGAATTATTCCCCTTAAACATGTCAATTATGTAAAAACATTTAGAATTAGCTAATTTGTATCAAATCAGCATTTGTACATCTTCCTCAGCATTTAGGGGCATTTTAGACGTTTCATCCTTAATATTAGCAGCAACAGCTATGAAAAACACTCCTACCAAACATCAAATCTCAGATTCCAACAGCTGCTTCCCGCAGCTGCTTTTTCACAACTCACTCGCCCACACATGCTTTCAACACCGCATCCCAAACAAACAGATCCTAAAACCCCGTCGCCTACCTTTGGTCAAGCGACGTTAATGGTGTCCCAGATTTCCCAGGCGACGTAGGGACGCGTCTCGTCGTGCATGGTCGCGTGGCCGTCCACGCCGGCGTTATTGCGTGCAACCACCCGCTGCCGCCGCTGTACATCAAGAGGCCATGCGGTTCGTCCCAATCTCTCACCGCTCCCAAACCTTCTCCTCGCCGCCCCCAGATCTTCTCCTCGCCGCTCCAAGCAATGTCGTCCTCCCGCAAGATCGCCGCGGCGAACGGCTTCGGCCGCGGCAGCCTAACCGTGAAGGAGGCGTGGGCGCTGTACCACGCGGGATATCATGTCCCGCCGGACATGCGCTCGCTGCGGCCGGCAGCCGGAAGATGGCCATGAACAGCATTGGCGTCCCGCCGCCGCCGACGCCGGCACGGAGCGCCGGAAGGACGCCATCGTGGCCCGGCGGGCTGAACTCGACGCCGAGGAGCGGGCGGATCCGACCTGGGCGGCCAAGAACAACGACGACTGGTGGGCCACGTACTTCAAGGCCAAGTACGACGTGGAGATGCGCAGCACCACCGGCCTCATCGGCGGACCGAACAGCTGGAACAGGGACGGGCGCGCCCTGTTCTGGGGCGTTCCGGGGCGCACCCTCGAGAGCGTCATCCGCGGCATCCACAACGGCGCTCCAAGGTTGGAGGCAACGTCCTCACCGCCACCGTCTCCCGCAACGCAATGGCAGCTGAGGAGGACCACGTACTCGTCCTCCTCGAACTCTTCTTCCTCAGGACCGGCCCGATCGACGCCATCCTCGTCGTACCGCTCGGCGCCCTACACCGTCCCCAATCGCGTGAAGGAGGAGCCGGCGACGCCCGTCAATCCGAGGCGCGGCGGCAGCGGCAGCCGACGCCAGCAAGAGAGGCGGGGCGACGCCCTCCTCATCCTGAAGCCGGAGGTGAAGGAGGAACCGGAGGAAGCGTCGCAGGGCGGAACAGCGCCTCATCGCCAGTAGCGACGACCCCGAGGACTGCCTAGGGCTGCGAGCGGCATGCTTGGCATCGCTGAACGACAAGGACGCCTGGAGGGGCGACCTCGAGATGGCGATCGCCTTATCCATCCGCGACTCCGGCAAGCCGCTCGTGGACCTCACCGACGACGGCGAGGCAGGGCCAAGCGGCCTTGTGAAGGACGAGCCCGTCAACGAGCCCGACGAGCGCGTCAACCAGGAGGTCGTCACCGACGACACGTACAACTTCCACCAGTAGTACGACGCCTCCGGCCACCGCAAATACTTCTAGATTAGGTTTAGTTTAAATTTAGTCGAATCTTGTTCGAGAATCTATATAATATATGCCAAGTTTGGATAAATTTAATCGAATCTCGCTTAACTTCAAAATTTTCGAAAAAAAATTTCGGGGACGCGACTGGGGAGCGACGTCCCCCAAACGTGACACGAACAAAACACGTCCCCCAAACGCTCAATCCGACACGGTTTGGATGACGGTTTGAGGGACGCGACTGAAGATGCTCTAAAACCGAGTGGATAAGATGAATCACAAAAGCAGCGGGTGTAGGTACACGTACGCACTGGTTCGTTTCGCACCGTTGGTAGTGTACGTCGGGCGAGGCAGAGCAATGCAACCCGTGCACGTACATCATTCACGGCGGCACTACGGATATGCGGTTGCCCGGGCCGGACGTACATACGGTTCAGGGTCAAACTAACCGTGACGCTCGTGCTGTTTCTTCCTTTAGTCGGTTTTGGCGGCGCAAGGTGCTAGATGTCGCTGACATATGGAGTATTGCATAGCCTCAGTCCTCAGACCACTTTTGATTCACCTGACCCTTTGTTTTATTAAAAGTGTCTCCACTTAGTTAAAATTTGTATGTATGTAGTATTAAAGTCTAGATGCATCTAATTTTTAACAAAGTTGAGACACTTTTGGTGAGAGGGAGTATATTATTAGAGCTAAAGAAAACTTGAGTTTAAGACTTTGCCAACACATTATTCCACGTTTCACCTTTTTTGCGAAATGGACCTTAGCACTAAGAGAAACATGGAACAGTATAAAGCACCACAATAAAAAAATAAAATTACAACGAAATTCTTGAGATATTCTTCGTCTTCAACTTTTAGACCGTGTCAACAGCATGTTACCGCTACTCGTGAGTCGGCCAGACTGATGTTGTTGGTTGCGAACGAAAAGTCACCGGACAAGTAAAAAAAAACCACATCCGTTTCAGAGACGAAGTAGAAAAAATAACCGCCAATGAAGTTCTATAATGATCCAGATCCACAAGCCACAAGAAGTACTCGAGAACTACACCATTTCTACGTCTAAGAACTAAAATGGTCTAGAGGTATAACGGGAAGTGTTGAAGTATTTCTAATCTTTTCTATCAAGTACGCAGCGAGCGCCACGCGACTATGGTGCTGGAACTGGAAGTCGTCGGCCGGGGACACGAAAGGGAACGGTTGTTCGCTTTGTCGTATCCTTGTCGAGACGGCATGCAGCTCGCTTCTTTTCAGGCTTATATTGAGTCAACGCGCCGATATCCATCCCATTTGCGATCGATAATGCGCGTGGTCTTTCTTCTGCACGACTTGTACACTGATGCCACTAGGCAGCTATTCCCAGCCCGCCTATTGTTGATTCTCTTTTGTCCCGTAACCGCAAGAACTTGTGCCTACCGTCACTAGCTACTACTTTCCGTGAGATCAATCTCAGCTACAACGATCTCCCCGTAAAAATATTACTATGTCATCCAGATCCCCGTATTCATGCTCTAGATGAGTTGCCGCAACTACATGCTCTAGAGCCCCGTCCATTGCCTTGGGTGAATGTCGGGGTCAATGGACGAGCCTCGCCATTTCGAGTTGGTGGACCATATGATGTCGGGAGGTGAGATTTGGAACGAGCGTAACTGTAGAGCCTTCCCTAACAAGCAAACCACTACAGGAATGGCACGAGGTACCGACGGCCGTGCCATACGCCAAAGGCTAAATATCGAGGCCGCCGGCGTACGGGCTGGTCAGCCAAGCCCTTCAGCCCACCTCTCGGCGTACAGAAGCCGACGGTGGTCCTCGGCATAAGCCTGGCCGTCGGCGTAGGCCTGAGCACGCAGCCCAGCCCAACCGTGCCCTCAGGTCCCTGTAACGGCGCCAAGCCTACGCCGAGGACCACCGACGGCGTAGCCACCCTATTTTTTTCTTTTTCCTCCCGCCATATGACGTCACAACCAAGGTCTATGCCGAGGATGAGGAGACAGAGAGAAGATGACTTTGCGGCGGGCTTGTCAGAAGTTGACACCGCAGGTGTGGTACAACCAAAAGGTCACGGCCGCTAGCCATGGCTGAGAGAGGCGAGAGGATCCACAAGGAAGACACTGTCGGTAAGAATCCTAAGCCCCAATACGCGATGCTGGTGGATGACTACATGTCGGTGAGTAAAATGTCAATGAGATTCTACATTGCTGCTAAGTTGCAATTGCATTATATTGAGTTGAGCATTGCATTTTCAAATTACCCCCGAGTGGGTTGAGCAGCATGCCGACGCATGGGAGGAGGTGGTTAGGACGAGGTGGCTCAGGCAGGACGAGGACTTTGCAGCCATGGTGAGGCGGAACGCGGAGAACCGAGACGACAATGGCGCACACTGCACGGGAAACCGCAACTATGAGGGCTACGAGGGAAAGACTATATGTATACATTTATTCCATCATGTTCATACTTGATACGCATAACATTTCTTTTCGCGATGCAGAGGGCCAAGGCAGAACCTGGGAGGATATTCTTGACATCCAGGTATGTAACAAGATGCATATGAAGAAGCCCGATCTCTCGAAGCCTCAGCCCTCGCTCCCCAAGTACTTCGACACCTACGCCGAGGACGCCGAGAACTACCGCACGATGGTGAAGCATCGTCACCCGGAGGTGGATGACCCCATGAGCGTGGAGATCGACGACAAGTCGTTGGTCCTGCCGTCCGAGGGTTGCCGCATGGCCGTTTCAAGGTGCTTAACACAAAGGTCAAGCATACCCCTCACCACGACCTTCACGCGTCTCAAGGCGGGCCTCACCAAAGACAGCCCCTATCCCGCCTCTGCGACCCACATACGATGTAAGTTTTCCTCATTTTCATCCTCTTTCCGACTTCCATTCATGCATGGCTAAGTACTGACGAGGTTCATTGTTTGTGAAATTGTAGCCTGACTTCAAGGCGGCCTTCGCGGCCGTTTATGAAGAATATCATGTGTCCTTTCAGCAGCACCAGTCGGTGTTCCAGGACAACATGATGGATGTAAATGTAAGTTTGAACCTTTCTTTTCGCAAATGATGATAAGTCTCACTTTTCCCTAGTTTGATGATTTATTTCTGCAAAGCGTGACATGTAAACTAGCTTGGATGCGACGATGATGGCCGTTCAAACTGGACAGAGAGTGGAGTAAGCGCCGACGTTGATGGCGTGTGCTCGTAATACGCAGACAGGCTGTTGGGGAACCCCAAGAGGAAGGTGTGATGAGTACAACAACAAATTTTCCATCAGTACGAAACAAAGGTTTAATCGACCAGTGGGAGAAAGGCGTGACTTCTGAAGGTGTTGCTGGTTGACTAGTGGCAGGGCGCACTACTGGCGTCAGCAACAACATGGAACATGCACACAACACAACCGAAGTACTTTGCCCCAACTTACAGTGAGGTTGTCAATCTCACCGGTTTGTTGAACACAAAGGATTAGACGTATCGAATGAAAGGAGATGTTTGCAGAAAGTAAACATAGCAGGATTGCAGTTCAATTTATCAGTAAAGGAAATAGGACCAGGTCCACAGTTCACTAGAGGCGTCTCTCCATAAATAAAATAGCATGTTGGATAAACAAATTATAGCTGGGCAATTGGCAGAATATCGACCATACATGACAAGATGATTACTATGAGATTTGGTATTGGGCATTACAATATAATACATAGACCGTAATCCAACTCCGTCTATGACTAATAATCCACCTTCAGGTTGTCCGCACCCCTTCCAGTATAAAGTTGCACGCAACAGACTATCACATTAAGCAATGTGTGTAAAATAAACAATAGAATTACCCATGGATAAAACATTGTCGTTTTCTCTCTAGTAGCAATAACACATCTACAATCTTAAAAGTTATAAAGTCACTCTCCGAGAAAACTAGAGGCATGAACCTACTATCGAGCATAAATACCCCCTCTTGGAGTCACAAGTGTTCACTTGGCCAGAGTTTCTACTAGCAACAAAGAGCGTGCAAGATCACAAATAACATATAACATGAATATATAATCAATCTCAACCTAGTATTCAATATTCATCTGATCCCTACAAACCAAACATATAGGATTACATAAAGATGATCTTGATCATGTAGGGCAATTCACAAGATCGATACTTGAAGCACAAAGTGGAGAAGACAACCATCTAGCTACTGCTATGGACCGATAGTCCAGGGATGAACTACTCACGCATCACTTCGAAGGCGGGCATGGTGATGTAGATGCTTCCGACGATGATTTCCGGGAAGAGCTTCAGAACCCCCCGAGATGGGTTCTACGATGGCGGCCACGACGGAACTTTTCGTAGATGGAGGCTCGGGTATCCAGAGTTTTCCCGAGAAGATGTATAAATAGGTAGAGGATTTAGGTCGGTGGGGCGTCTGGTGGGCCCAGACCACCCCTAGGCGCGGGCTAGGTCCAGGCCGCGCGTAGGGTAGGTCTGGCCGACCTGCTGCGTCTCTTCGACCCCCTCTGGACTTCGTCTTTGTTTCGGTAAAATATTGACTTCGGTTTTTGTTTCGTCCAATTCCGAGAATATTTCCTATACAGCTTTTCAGAAATACAAAAACAACAGAAAACAGGGAACTGTCACAGTGGCATGTTGTTAATAGGTTAGTGCCAGAAATCATATAAAAGTGCAACGAAGTGTAAACAAAACACATATGAATTAGTGTAAAACAAGTATGGATCATCAAAAATTATAGATACGTTTGAGACGTATCAGTATCCCCAAGCTTAACTCCTACTCGTCGTCGAGTAGGTAAGTGATAACAAAATAATTTTTGAGGTGACATGAAGCCAACACAATCTTGATCAAGCATGTAAAGCATTGTGAGTTGGGATATCAGTACTCTAACATAGGCATGATAGATATGATTCAATAAAACTTAGCAACTATGTTATAACATGAAGAGTAACTCAAATAAAGGATCATGAATAATAGTGCATTGAAAGCAACTGTGTGTTTATGATCATAGAGTAAACATAATAAAGTGGTACTCAACATGTCCTTATGGAATAGCAAAACAGAAATGCAAGGACACCTTCAAAGTTCAAAGGGTGACTAGATAAAAAAATTAAGAGCAAGCAATAGCACAATCATGAATCAATCAATAATAATTTTGGGACTATGCACATTGCACTAAGAATGAAAAATATGCTCTCTTAATCGGTGCATAAAGTAGAAGATGAAGACTCAACATGAAAGTAAAAGAAAGGTCCTTCGTAGAGGGAAGCAAGGATTACCCATGTGCTAGAACTTTTTATTTTGAAAGCAATAGGAACGCTGAAAATATTTATTTTGAGAGGTGCTACTTATGTCAACGGTAGTGATAAATAGTATGGCTTATGCATAATTACTTCCTATAAGTTTGCTTGCCTCATGCATAATATATCAATAGTTCTCACACCTTGTCCTAATTAGCTTGGACTTTCATGGATTTTTATCACATACATATGTTTTAACCAAGTGTCACAAAGGGGTACCTCCTTGCCTCCTGTACAAAGGTCCTAGGAGATGAATCTCATTTTATTTCTCAATTTTGATGTATCTCAACTTTTTGGACATCCATACCGGGAAAACAAGTACAACAGATATTTGGACTTTTGCCCAGCTGAAACTTCCACCATGTGAACATGGCTTTAGTTGGCGGCCCAATGTTCCTCTCTAACAATATGCATACTCCAATCTTTTAAACTCATGGTAAATTTCCCTTACTTCAAACAAGATGAGCATGCATAGTATTTCACATGATATTCAACAAAAGCGTATTGATGGTGTTCCCCATGACAGCATGGTTATCACACAACAAGCAACTTATAAGAACTAAAAATTCATAGGACATAATGACTACCAAAATAGTTTTTAGACTACTTTCCCATGAGCTATAATTTACACAAAACAGGTGATAATTTTTGAAGGTTTAAAGTTAGCACACAATTAATTTACTTTGAAGTGGCAGTGAAATACTACATATAGGTAGATATGGTGAACACAATTGGCAACTTTGGTTTTTTGGTGGTACAGGTGAAGGCTAGCAAAAAAGACTGGAAGCGACCAACTAAGAGAGCAATAATGACCATAATCATGCATAGCGACAAAATATTATCAATCAAAGCATAAAGTGATATTACAAATCAAAAACTAAATGATCATAGAGGCTTTAGTTGACTGGTTATAGTCATAACATGGTATAAGCATGTGCCAAGTCAACCCAATAAAGCATCAAAGGAGAATACCACAATACTATGCTTTTATGATAGAAACAACACATGATTATTTCAATGACACATTATGCACTCTCAGCTATTTGAAATAAGTTATGATAAAACAATAAATACTAAGCATATGACAAAAATAACATCCAACATTACATGCCAAAGTCTATGCCACAGTCTAGACAAGCTTCCTTTTGCATCACTATAGTCATGAAATATTTTACTTGTATCCAACACCAATCAACCTATTTGAAATAAATATCAGAGATGAAATGCATTATGGACCAGAGAGCTAATCATACACAAATAACGAATACTAACATTCTCTGAACAAAATTCAAGTGAAAGAACAAGAGCTAAACGCAATACCAAAAAACTAGAACACTCACAGAACAATAATAGCGAAAACTAGAGCGTTCTATGTAAGTAAAAAGGAGCAGGTCTTTCTATAAAAAAATGTGTAGGTATCCAACATATGCTACAACAAACAAAACAAAACAAAACAAAAAATAAAAATAAACACGCTCCAAGAATAACACATAGCGTATGAAGCAATAAAAATATAGCGCATATATAAAGAGATGACATGTTGCTTTGTTGATGAAGAGGGTGACGCTTGTAACTCTTGAATATGTCTTGGGGTGCAGGGGCATCCCCAAGTTTGAGCTTTTGTTCATTCTTCATCCCATCACATCATTCTTCTTTCCCTACACTTGAAAACTTCCTCCATACAAAAACTTAACACAATTCTTCATTAGCATCATTAGTACAATCAAAATAAACAAATTCACTTATATTCAGTACTAACATATATCAAACATCTATTAAATCATAAGCTAATGTAGCAACCTTTTAAATAGTTCTCTGATCAAAAGAACTCAAAAATAAAGAGATTTAAGAGGCAAATACAAATGCAAATCTGTCAAAACAGAACAACAGGTAAACGTCATTTTTTTTAAAATCCTCTGTTGCTCATCTCGAAAAGTGGTCAACTAACGAAAGTTATATAATAACCTGGGTCATATGCATAAAAAACGACAGCTCAAAATTACGCTCTAGTTATTTTTACGAATTTTTATGGTAACAGAACAAAATCTATTTTTTCAGGACAACAACTTCCCCAAACATTACTATCTTCCTATTAGAGGCTATTCTTGCACAAAAAACGAAATAAAAATGATAAGGAGCGGTCATTACAGTAGTAATAACTTCCAATACCCAACAAAAAAAATTACTGTAAATAAAACATGAGTTGTATCCCGTAAGCGCTTTTCTTTAACGCCTTTCAGCTAGACGCAGTAAAAAATGCAAGCATCAAGTATTATCAAATGAAGAAGCATCAAGATCATAATTTATTCTAATGATAGAGTCATAAGATAACTTCTTTCCCTTTCTAAGGAAGTGTTCCATACCTTTCTTGAGTGGGAATTGATATTTAATAATCACATCTCTCATATCAATAGCAGCACCAACAGTTCTAAGGAACGGTCTTCCCAAAATAATTGGACAAAAAAGCATTTCATTCAATATCAAAAACAACAAAATCAATGGGGACCAGGTTATTGTTAACCATAGTAAAAACATTATCAACTTTTTCCAAAGACTTCTTTGCAGCAATATATACAAGATGAACATCCAAATAACATTTTTCCAACGGTGGCAATTCAAGCATATCATAAATTTTTCTAGGCATAACAGAAATACTTGCACCAAGATCGCATAAAGCATTGCAATCAAAACCATCTATTTTCATCTTAATGATGGGATCCCAGCCATCTTCTAACTTTTTAGGAATAGAGGCTTCGTGTTTTCATTTGTCCTCTCTCATTTGCATAAGAGCATTTGTAATGTGCTTTGTAAAAGCCATATTTATAGCACTAGCATTAGAACTTCTAGCAAGATTTTGGAACAATTTAATTACTTCAGAGATATTGCAATCATGAAAATCAAACTCATTATTATCAAAGGTAAAAGGAATCTTGTCTCCCATACTCCAAAAAATTTCAGCACACTTATCAGGAGCAGTTTCAGTTGTACTAGGCACTTTTGTAGAAGGAGCGGAAACTTTTACTACACCATTTACTTTACCATTAATAGTAGGAGAGTGACTAGCATTTGAAACTTCATTACTACTGGTGGTGGGGATGGTATAAACTTTAGTCAAATTATTGTTTCTAGCAATTTCGTCTTCTCTTTCCCACCTAGCATGCAATTCCGCCAACATCCTAACATTTTCATCAATTATAACTTGAATGGCATTCAAAGTTTTACTTTCTTTAACATCATGAGGTAACACTTTTAATTTGAGAAAATCAACATCATGAGCAAGGCTATCAACTTTAGAAGCAAGAATATCAATTTTGCCAAGCTTTTCCTCAACAATTTTATAGAAAGCAGTTTGTTTACCAATAAATTCCTTTAGCATGACTTGCTAGTTCTCCAACGTATCTATAATTTCTGATGTTCCATGCTAGTTTTATGACAATACCTACATGTTTTATTCATACTTTATATCATTTTTATGCATTTTCCGGAACTAACCTATTAATAAGATGCCGAAGCGTCAGTTCCTGTTTTCTGCTGTTTTTGGTTTTAGAAATCTTACACAGGAAATATTCTCGGAATTGGACGAAACAAAAGCCCACGATCTTATATTTCACGGAAGGTTCCAGAGCACCGAAGAGGGGCCAGAGGGGAGCCAAGGGGATCATGTTTAAGCTCTTGCATCATGTACTTTGCACCTATTAATGAAGAACTACCATAGAGCTTGTTGAAATTTGGTTTGCATGATTGGTCTCTCTAAAGTCTAGATATTTTCTGGTGAAGTGTTTGAACAACAAGGAAGACAATGTAGAGTCTTATAATGCTTGCAATATGTTCTTATGTAAGTTTTGCTATACCGGTTTATACTTGTGTTTGCTTCAAACAACCTTGCTAGCCAAAGCCTTGTACTGAGAGGGAATACTTCTCGTGCATCCAAATCCTTGAGCCAAAATCTATGCCATTTGTGTCCACCATACCTACCTACTATGTGGTATTTCTCTGCCATTGCAAAGTAAATTACTTGAGTGCTACCTTTAAAATTTCATTCCTTGTCTTTGCAATATATAGCTCATGGGAAAATAGCCTTAAAAACTATTGTGGTATTGAATATGTCGCTTATGTATCTTATTTCTTATAAGTTGCTTGTTGAGCGGTAACCATGTTTCTGGGGACGCCATCAACTGTTACACCTTTGTTGAATATCATGTGAGTTTCTATGCATGTTCGTCTTGTCTGAAGTAAGGGCGATTTATCATGATCAAATGGTTTGAGTATGCATATTGTTAGAGAAGAACATTGGGCCGCTAACTAAAGCCATGAATCATGGTGGAAGTTTCAGTTTGGACACTAATCCTCAATCTCTTATGAGAATATTATCTCGTTGTTGAATGCTTATGCATTAAAGAGGAGTCCATTATCTGTTTTCTATGTTGTCCCGGTATGGATGTCCTTAGTTGAGATCTATCAAAAACGAGAAATCAAATGCGATTTATCTCCTTGGACCTTTGTACAGAGCGGCATAGAGGTACCCCTTTGTGACACTTGGTTGAAACATATGTTATGCAATGATAATCCATGTAAATCCAAGCTAATTAGGACAAGGTGCGAGCACTATTGGTATTCTTTGCATGAGGCTTGCAACTTATAGGATGTCTTATGCATAACACATATGAATTATTACTACCGTTGACAAAATTGTTTCTATGTTTACAAAATAAAAGCTCTAGCACAAAAATAGTAATCCATGCTTCCCTCTGCGAAGGGCCTTTCTTTTACTTTATGTTGAGTCAGTTTACCTACTTCCTTCTATCTTAGAAGCAAACACTTGTGGCAACTGTGTGCATTGATTCTTACATGTTTACCTATTGCACTTGTTATATTGCTTTATGTTGACAACTATCCATGAGATATACATGTTACAAGTTGAAAGCAATTGCTGAAACTTAATCATCCTTTGTGTTGCTTCAAAACCTTCTATTAAGAATTTATTGCTTTATGAGTTAACTCCTATGCAAGTCTTATTGATGCTTGTCTTGAAAGTACTATTCATGAAAAGTCTTTGCTATATGATTCAGCTTGTTTAGTCATTGTCTTTACCATTGCTTCGAATCACTTCATTCATCTCATATGCTTTACAATAGTATTGATCAAGATTATGATAGTAGCATGTGACTTCAGAAATTATCCTTGTTATCGTTTACCTACTCGAGGGCGAGTAGGAACTAAGCTTGGGGATGCTTGATACGTCTCCAACGTATCTATAATTTCTGATGTTCCATGCTAGTTTTATGACAATACCTACATGTTTTATTCATACTTTATATCATTTCTATGCATTTTCCGGAACTAACCTATTAACAAGATGCCGAAGCGCCAGTTCCTGTTTTCTGCTGTTTTTGGTTTCAGAAATCTTACACAGGAAATATTCTTGGAATTGGACGAAACAAAAGCCCACGATCTTAAATTTCACGGAAGGTTCCAGAGCACCGAAGAGGGGCCAGAGGGGAGCCAAGGGGGCCCCACCCCACATGGCGGCGCGGCCAAGGGGGGGGGCCCTATGGTGTGGGTCCCTCGGGACCCCTCCGAGGCTGCCCTTCCGCCTATATATTACCTGCGTCGCGAAAACCCTAAAAAGATAAGCCACGAGACGAGAAAAGTTACGCAGCCGCCGCCATCGCGAAGCCAAGTTCGGGGGACAGAAGTCTCTGTTCCGGCACGCCGCCGGGACGGGGAATTGCCCCCGGAAGCCATCTCCATCGACACCACCGCCATCTTTATCGCCGCTGTTGTCTCCCATGATGAGGAGGGAGTAGTTCTCCCCCGAGGCTGAGGGCTTTACCGGTAGCTATGTGGTTAATCTCTCTCTCCCATGTACTTCAATACAATGATCTCATGAGCTGCCTTACATGATTGAGATCCATATGATGAGCTTTGTAATCTAGATGTCGTTATGCTATTCAAGTGGATTTTACTTATGTGATCTCCGGAGACTCCTTGTCCCACGTGTGTAAAGGTGACGAGTGTGTGCACCGTGTGGGTCTCTTAGGCTATATTTCACGAATACTTGTTCACCGGGTTATGATTTGAGTTGGATGTCTCTATGAAATTGTGGTGTGTTAGTACCTCCTATGAATGCTCACAGTGATAGCGTGGGGTGTTTATTAGTACTTGGGAATACATCTTTAAGGTTTGTTTTTGCAGCCCTACACGGTGAATTAGTGTTCGTTATCCTGCCAGAGAGTAATTCAGAATAGCATAGTGAAGTGCTTATATTTATATTCAATTATGATTGCAATGTTGAGAGTGTCCACTAGTGAAAGTATGATCCCTAGGCCTTGTTTCTAAGCATTGAAACACCGTTTCCAACAAGTTCTGCTACATGTTTGCTTGCTGCCATATTTATTTCAGATTGCAATTGCTACTTACAATCATCCATATTACTTGTATTTCACTATCTCTTCGCCGAACTAGTGCACCTATACATCTGACAAGTGTATTAGGTGTGTTGGGGACACAAGAGACTTCTTGTATCTTAATTGCAGGGTTGCTTGAGAGGACTATCTTTGACCTCTACCTCCCTGAGTTCGATAAACCTTGGGTGATTCACTTAAGGGAAACTTGCTGCTATTCTACAAACCTCTGCTCTTGGAGGCCCAACACTTTCTACAAGAATAGAAGCCCACGTAGACATCAAGCTATTTTCTGGCGCCGTTGCCGGGGAGGTAAGGTAAAAGGTATTCACATCCTCCGACTACTAAGCTATTTCCTAGCACTGTTGCCGGTGTGTGAGTGCTCGAAGCTATTTCCTTTAGATCCTGCAATTGCATCTTTTTGTTTCTTGTTTTTATTTTTCACTAGTTAGGCTTAATGGAAAACAACAAAAATGTTAGAGATCTTTATAGTATTTATATTGAATTAGGACATGATGTGTTTGAACTTTGAAGAGAGAATTAAAAAACCCATGGAACTTTGTTTGCAAAATAGTTGTGGCAATGTTATTAGCATGAACACTTTGAATACTATTATTGCTAATGCTATGGAAGAATTTAAGCTTGGGGAAGCTGGTTGTGATATTTTTAGTCCCCCAAGTTTTGAGGAGAAAATTTTCTTTGATGATACTTTGCCTCCCATTTATGATGATTATAATGATAGTGGTATTTTGGTGCCACCTACTATGGAGGATAAAGTTTATTATGATTATACCATGCCTGCAATTTATGATGATTACAATGATGGTTGTGATAGTTTTACTCCCACTATTACTAATAAAATTGATTATGCTTATGTGGAGAGTAATGATACTTTTATGCATGTGAATAAGAATGCTTTATGTGATAGTTATATTGTTGAGTTTGTTCATGCTGCTACTGAAAGTTATTATGAGAGAGGGAAACATGGTTATATGCATCTTAATAATATTAAGTTCCCCTCTTTATGTTGAGAATCTTGAAGTTGCGCTTGTGTTGCCTTTCTATGCTTGTTGCATTGTGCTTACATGACTTGTTTATTTACAAGATTCCTTTTCATAGGAAGTGGGTTAGGCTTAAAAGTGTTTCTTATTTGCTTTTGATGCTCTCTTTTGCTTCAACTCTTATTTCTTGCGCGAGCATTAAAATCACTGAGCCCATCTTAATGGCTATAAAGAAAGCACTTCTTGGGAGATAACCCATGTTTTTATTTTACTACTGTTTTGTTGTGTCTTGGAAGTTGTTACTACTGTAGCAACCTCTCCTTATCTTTATTTTATTACATTGTTGTGCCAAGTAAAGTCTCTAATAGTAAAGTTGATACTAGATTTGGATTGCTGCGCAGAAACATATTTCTACCTGTCACGAATTTGAATAGATCTCTCTGTAGAAGAATAAAAAAAAATCTGCCAATTTACATGCGTGATCCTCAGATATGTACGCAACTTTTATTAGTTTTGAGCTTTTTCATCTGAGCATGTTAAGTGCCTCTAAAAAATTCGTCTTTACGGACTGTTCTGTTTTGACAGATTCTGCCTTTTATTTCACATTGCCTCTTTTGCTATGTTGAATGGATTTCTTTGTTCCATTAACTTTCAGTAGCTTTGCGTGATGTCCAGAAGTGTTAAGAATGATTATGTCACCTCTGAATATGTGAATTTTTGATTATGCACTAACCCTCTAATGAGTTTGTTTGGAGTTCGGTGTGGAGGAAGTTTTCAAGGATCAAGAGAGGAGGATGATACAATATGATCAAGAAGAGTGAAAAGTCTAAGCTTGGGGATGCCCCCGTGGTTCATCCCTGCATATTTCAAGAAGACTCAAGCATCTAAGCTTGGGGATGCCCAAGACATCCCCTTCTTCATCGACAACTTATCAGGTCACCTCTAGTGAAACTATATTTTTATTCAGTCACATCTTATGTGCTTTACTTGGAGCGTCTGTTTGTTTTTGTTTTTGTTTTTGTTTGAATAAACTCGGATCCTAGCATTCTTTGTGTGGGAGAAAGACACGCTCCGCTGTTTCATATGAACACTGGTGTTCTTAGCTTTACTTTTAATGTTCATGGCGAAGGTTGAAACTGCTTCGTTCATTGTTATTTGGTTGGAAACAGAAAATGCTTCATGTGGTAATTGGTATATTGTCTTGAATAATTTGATACTTGGCAATTGTTGTGCTCAAATAGATCATGTTTAAGCTCTTGCATCATGTACTTTGCACCTATTAATGAAGAACTACCATAGAGCTTGTTGAAATTTGGTTTGCATGATTGGTCTCTCTAAAGTCTAGATATTTTCTGGTGAAGTGTTTGAACAACAAGGAAGACAGTGTAGAGTCTTATAATGCTTGCAATATGTTCTTATGTAAGTTTTGCTGTACCGGTTCATACTTGTGTTTGCTTCAAACAACCTTGCTAGCCAAAGCCTTGTACTGAGAGGGAATACTTCTCGTGCATCCAAATCCTTGAGCCAAAATCTATGCCATTTGTATCCACCATACCTACCTACTATGTGGTATTTCTCTGCCATTGCAAAGTAAATTACTTGAGTGCTACCTTTAAAATTTCATTCCTTGTCTTTGCAATATATAGCTCATGGGAAAATAGCCTTAAAAACTATTGTGGTATTGAATATGTCGCTTATGTATCTTATTTCTTATAAGTTGCTTGTTGAGCGGTAACCATGTTTCTGGGGATGCCATCAACTGTTACACCTTTGTTGAATATCATGTGAGTTTCTATGCATGTTCGTCTTGTCTGAAGTAAGGGCGATTTATCATGATCAAATGGTTTGAGTATGCATATTGTTAGAGAAGAACATTGGGCCGCTAACTAAAGCCATGAATCATGGTGGAAGTTTCAGTTTGGACACTAATCCTCAATCTCTTATGAGAATATTATCTCGTTGTTGAATGCTTATGCATTAAAGAGGAATCCATTATCTGTTTTCTATGTTGTCCCAGTATGGATATCCTTAGTTGAGATCTATCAAAAACGAGAAATCAAATGCGATTTATCTCCTTGGACCTTTGTACAGGCGGCATAGAGGTACCCCTTTGTGACACTTGGTTGAAACATATGTTATGCAATGATAATCCATGTAAATCCAAGCTAATTAGGACAAGGTGCGAGCACTATTGGTATTCTATGCATGAGGCTTGCAACTTATAGGATGTCTTATGCATAACACATATGAATTATTACTACCGTTGACAAAATTGTTTCTATGTTTTCAAAATAAAAGCTCTAGCACAAAAATAGTAATCCATGCTTCCCTCTGCGAAGGGCCTTTCTTTTACTTTATGTTGAGTCAGTTTACCTACTTCCTTCTATCTTAGAAGCAAACACTTGTGGCAACTGTGTGCATTGATTCTTACATGTTTACCTATTGCACTTGTTATATTGCTTTATGTTGACAACTATCCATGAGATATACATGTTACAAGTTGAAAGCAATTGCTGAAACTTAATCATCCTTTGTGTTGCTTCAAAACCTTCTATTAAGAATTTATTGCTTTATGAGTTAACTCCTATGCAAGTCTTATTGATGCTTGTCTTGAAAGTACTATTCATGAAAAGTCTTTGCTATATGATTCAGTTGTTTAGTCATTGTCTTTACCATTGCTTCGAATCACTTCATTCATCTCATATGCTTTACAATAGTATTGATCAAGATTATGATAGTAGCATGTGACTTCAGAAATTATCCTTGTTATCGTTTACCTACTCGAGGGCGAGTAGGAACTAAGCTTGGGGATGCTTGATACGTCTCCAACGTATCTATAATTTCTGATGTTCCATGCTAGTTTTATGACAATACCTACATGTTTTATTCATACTTTATATCATTTCTATGCATTTTCCGGAACTAACCTATTAACAAGATGCCGAAGCGCCAGTTCCTGTTTTCTGCTGTTTTTGGTTTCAGAAATCTTACACAGGAAATATTCTCGGAATTGGACGAAACAAAAGCCCACGATCTTAAATTTCACGGAAGGTTCCAGAGCACCGAAGAGGGGCCAGAGGGGAGCCAAGGGGCCCCACCCCACATGGCGGCGCGGCCAAGGGGGGGGGCGCCCCCTATGGTGTGGGTCCCTCGGGACCCCTCCGAGGCTGCCCTTCCGCCTATATATTACCTGCGTCGCGAAAACCCTAAAAAGATAAGCCACGAGACGAGAAAAGTTACGCAGCCGCCGCCATCGCGAAGCCAAGTTCGGGGGACAGAAGTCTCTGTTCCGGCACGCCACCGGGATGGGGAATTGCCCCCGGAAGCCATCTCCATCGACACCACCGCCATCTTCATCGCCGCTGTTGTCTCCCATGATGAGGAGGGAGTAGTTCTCCCCCGAGGCTGAGGGCTTTACCGGTAGCTATGTGGTTAATCTCTCTCTCCCATGTACTTCAATACAATGATCTCATGAGCTGCCTTACATGATTGAGATCCATATGATGAGCTTTGTAATCTAGATGTCGTTATGCTATTCAAGTGGATTTTACTTATGTGATCTCCGGAGACTCCTTGTCCCACGTGTGTAAAGGTGACAGGTGTGTGCACCGTGTGGGTCTCTTAGGCTATATTTCACGAATACTTGTTCACCGGGTTATGATTTGAGTTGGATGTCTCTATGAAATTGTGGTGTGTTAGTACCTCCTATGAATGCTCACAGTGACAGCGTGGGGTGTTTATTAGTACTTGGGAATACATCTTTAAGGTTTGCTTTTGCAGCCCTACACGGTGAATTAGTGTTCGTTATCCCGCCGGAGAGTAATTCAGAATAGCATAGTGAAGTGCTTATATTTATATTCAATTATGATTGCAATGTTGAGAGTGTCCACTAGTGAAAGTATGATCCCTAGGCCTTGTTTCTAAGTATTGAAACACCGTTTCCAACAAGTTCTGCTACATGTTTGCTTGCTGCCATATTTATTTCAGATTGCAATTGCTACTTACAATCATCCATATTACTTGTATTTCACTATCTCTTCGCCGAACTAGTGCACCTATACATCTGACAAGTGTATTAGGTGTGTTGGGGACACAAGAGACTTCTTGTATCTTAATTGCAGGGTTGCTTGAGAGGACTATCTTTGACCACTACCTCCCTGAGTTCGATAAACCTTGGGTGATTCACTTAAGGGAAACTTGCTGCTGTTCTACAAACCTCTGCTCTTGGAGGCCCAACACTGTCTACAAGAATAGAAGCACACGTAGACATCACATACTATCACATTAAGCAATGTGTGTAAAGTAACAATAGAATCACCCTTGGATAAAACATTGTTGTTTTCTCCCTAGTAGCAACAACACATCTACAATCTTAGAAGTTATAAAGTCACTCTCCTAGAAAACTAGAGGCATGAACCTACTATCGAGCATAAATACCCCCTCTTGGAGTCACATGTGTCCACTTGGCCAGAGTTTCTACTAGCAACGGAGAGCATGCAAGATCAGAAATTACATATGAAATGAATATATAATCAATCTCAACATAGTATTAAATATTCATCGGATCCCAGCAAAGTAAACATATAAGATTACATAAAGATGATCATGATCATGTAGGGAAGCTCACAAGATCGATACATGAAGCACAAAGTGGAGAAGACAACCATCTAGCTACTGCTATGGACCCATAATCCAGGGATGAACTACTCACGCATCACTCTGGAGACGGGCATGGCGATGTAGATGCCTCAAGTGATGATTTCCCCCTCCGGTAGGGTGCTGGGAAGAGCTTCAGAACCCTCGAGATGGGTTCTGCGATGGCGGCCACGACGGAACTTTTCGTGGATGGAGGCTCGGGTATCCAGGGTTTTCCCGAGAAGATGTATAAATAGGCGGAGGATTTAGGTCGGTGGGGCGCCTGGTGGGCCCAGACCACTCCTAGGCGTGGGCCAGGTCCAGGCCGCGCCTAGGGTAGGTCTGGCCGACCTGCTGCGTCTCTTCGACCCCCCCTCTGGACTTCGTCTTCATTTCGGTAAAATATTGACTTTGGCTTTTGTTTCGTCTAAGTTTGAGAATATTTCCTGTACAACTTTTCTAAAATACAAAAATAACAGAAAACAGGGAACTGACACTGTGGCATCTTGTTAATAGGTTAGTGCCGGAAATCATGTAAAAGTGCAATGAAGTGTAAACAAAATACATATGAATTGCTGTAAAACAAGCTCGGAGCATCAAAAAATATAGATACGTTTGAGGTGTATCAGACGCCATTGATGCCTTCGAGGTAAAATTTCACTGTGACATACTACGAAGCGACACCGGTAAGTTCTTCGTCAAACCATTGGTTACGGCTTTCCTTTGCCTCACAAGTTGGTAACATCTAGGGAACATGTATGTAGGGAACGGGATGTTACGGGAACCAGGGTTTTGGTCATGCCTCGGAGGGTGGGCGTGATATCACACCGGCTCATCATGGTGGTCCTTCTCCTGGCTATTCTATTGGTGCTTCTCCCGGTACTTCTCCTGATGGTTCTTCTGCAGCTTCTACTGCAGCGCAATATCGCCCTTCTACGCCTCAGTTCAACCGTGACGAGCTCGGTTTCGACATACCGCTTTTCCCAGGAGATCATTAGGGCTTTTAGCCTCGAGCTAGACATGTAGTCCGATGTATATCTCTAGTTCATGCTATGACAATATGATGACCCACAAGTATAGGGGATCGCAACAGTCTTCGAGGGAAGTAAAACCCAAATTTATTGACTCGACACAAGGGGAGGTAAAGAATACTTATAAGCCTTAACAACGGAGCTGTCAATTCAGCTGCACCTGGAAAAACACTAGTAACATGGATGATGTGAAAGCAGCAGTAATATGAGAGCAAGAGTAACACAACAGCAGTAGTAGTAACACAGAGGATATGGAATCGGAAAATATTCCAGTGCATAGTTGACTGTAGAGCAATGATGATGACAGAAGGACCGGGGTTCCTAGCTATCTACACTAGTGGTAACTCCAAATAACAAGTGTTGGGTGAACAAATTACAGTTGGGCAATTGATAATGTGGGGGCATGACAATGCATGCGGCGATAGATAAAGGTTACTGTAGTATTTAATTGGGCATTACAACATAATACATAGACCGTAATCCAACTGCTTCTATGACTAATAATCCACCTTCAGGTTATCATCCGAACCACTTCCAGTATTAAGTTGCAAGCAACAGACTATCGCATTAAGCAATGTGTGTAAAGTAAACAATAGAATTACCCTCGGATAAAACATTGACTTTTTCTCCCTAGTAGCAACAACACATCTACAACCTTAGAAGTTATAAAGTCAGTCTCCCAGGAAACTAGAGGCATGAACCCACTGTCGAGCATAAATACTCCCTCTTGAAGATACAAACAACTACTTGATCATGGTAACTACAAGTACCAGAGAGCATGCAAGATCTTAAATAATAGTAGTATGATAATATGATGAACAATCTGATCACAATTCCATAATTTATCAGATCCCAACAAACACAACACGGATTACATCATATGGATCTCAATCATGTAAGGCAGCTCATGAGATCATTGTATTGAAGTACATGGGAGAGAGAGTACCAACTAGCTACTACCGAGAACTCGTAGTTCAGGGGGAACTACTCACGAACCATCATTGAGTTGAAGTGGAGGCGGTGGAGTCGATGGAGATGGCTCCGGGGGTCAATACCCGTCCCGGCAGGGTGCCGGAACATGAACTTCTGACCCACGAAACTCGTCTGCATGATGGCAGCGGCGACGGAACTTTTCGTGGACGGGGGCTTGTAAATTCAGGATTTTCTCGTCGAAGGCTTTTTATAGGCGGAAGAATTAGGTCGGTGGGGCGCTTGGTGGCCCCACACCTGCCCTAGGCGCGGGCTAGACCTAGTCCGTGCATGGGGGTGGTGTGGGCGCCCTGGTGCACCTCTTCAACCCCCCTTCGGATTTCGTCTTCGTTTCGGTAAAATATTAACTTCGGCTTTTGTTTCGTCCAATTTCGAGAATATTTTCTATATAACTTTTCTGAAATACAAAAACAGCAGAAAACAGGGAACTGACACTGTGACATCTTGTTAATAGGTTAGTGCCGGAAATCATGTAAAAGTGCAACAAAGTGTAAACAAAACATATAGCAATTGGTATAAAACAAGTTTGAAGCATCAAAAATTATAGATATGTTTGCAACGTATCACACTACTCTGTACATTTTGGATGATGTTATAACACTAAGATGTCTATTTGCTATTTACACTTCATGTTATGTGTATTTTGCTTGTGTGAAGTTTCTGTGAATTTTTATGTGAATTTATGTGATTTTTGCTGCTGCCGAACGAGCAAAACAAAAAATAGGCAGCCTCTATGCCGAGGGCCTTGCCATCGACATAGGAAGGGTCTAGGACCAAATGGTCAGCCTATGCCAATGGCCTGGCCGTCATCGTAGTGGCGGGGTAGGCATAAAGGCTGCAGGTATGCCGAGGGGGTGACCATCGACGTAGTTAGCCCATACGCCGAGGGGTGGCCGTCGGCATAATGGTTGCACAAGACGCGCTCGATGAGCGACACTTGGGGAGGTTCGCCGAGGGGGAGGCCGTCGGCGTAGAGTTAGGATAGGACGCGTCGTCGAGCGACACGTGGGGAGGTACGCCGATGGGGCGGCCGTCGGCGTAGGCCTGACATCCGTCAGACGGACGGCGCCACTAGTCGTGCTACACTGAGGGCCCGTACGCCGAGGGGTGGGGCCAACCATCGGCCTATCGCACCTACGCCGAGGGCCGCGTGGGCTCTGCCGAGGCAGACCTTGCCCGAGGGGCTACGTTGACGGCAACCCTCGGTGTAGCGTACGCCGACACCCTCTCCAGGCTACGCCGAGGGCCGGCGGCCGGCGGCACCTGGTGCCATTCCTGTAGTGAACGCCAACAAAAGTTTTTTTTAGATTTTTTTTAGATCAACATGGAGAACCTTCCCCGTTCCATTGATTAATTAAATCAAAGAAACCAACATTAGCCTGAGGTTCAAGTTCTTACAAACTAAAGTGTTTGAAAGGACAACAGTCGATGGAAAAATATGTGAAACAAAAACATTTTTTTCCGATAAAGAGCATATATTAATATCGCGGAGATATCAATTACACCCAGCCTCTGCAACAATATTATGCCCTAATGGCATAAAGCATGCACACAGCCAAAAATGAAAGAAAAAATACAAAAAAAAGAAAAATCCTGCTACAGAGATCAAAAACTTGAAACAACAACAGCGACACCACCAAGACAACACCAGAAGATCAGCTTCTCCATAAGCGACGCCTCCAAGAAGGAAACAATGCACAAACGCTGTCATCACCCGATCACAGATCTTAGGTTTTCACCCTAAAGAAAGTCCTCCCTCTCAAAACAATGCCTTCAACAAAAACATTGTCAGGTACGACCAATTGAGACCAGACCTTGGATTTTCACCCTGAAAGATGGCTTCTCCTAGACGAAAATACTAGAGGTTAAACTCTAGAAGGGGATCGGCGGCAAATTTTTCTGGAAACCGTCTCCAGCGATCAACACCTGGGGCTTCAAGCTTCAGCAAGCTTAGGGGAAATCATTTCCTACGTATCCCTCGATGTCCGCGTGGCCTAAAAAAGAGGTCCAACGGTCAACCGCAACGGATCTTGTCTCGTGTACGCTTCTATTTTAGGGCAAACACAGCCCAAAATTGGCACGGATTTATGGTCGGGCGGACAAGCTGGTGCGAGTATTTGTTCGCCTCGGGACCACCAGGTAGCCACACTCCCAATTGTGCCTACCTCCCCTAACTCCGCACTCCCTGTTGGCCCTCCGCTGCCACCTCGCAGCGGTCATCCGCAACAGCGGATTTGGGCACACGATCGGGCCCATCACCGCAATTTTCTAGAGGCCAAGCATCGCGCTAGAGGTCTATGCCCCGGCAACCACCCCTCCGTGGTCCTGGGTGTCCGCTACGTGTTCGACTCTAGTCCTCGCCGTCCAACAAGTCGATTTTTTTGGACCTCTCAGTTCATTTTTATGTTGCACAATCGTATGCGTACCGTTTCTCTTGCTACCTTCTTCTTCGTCATATATCATGGCTGATAGTTTGGATGAGTTCACTACTACGCTGCCATCGACATGTTGTTGGATCAGTCCGATGCGCCGAAATCCTGGCAGCCATGGCCCTTCTCGTCCATGACCATGGGAACCATGTACAACTGTACATGGGCTCGATTAAGGGACGCATTGCGGCGAGGCATCGTAATCAAGAGACCGGCGATGAGCAATTATGGAAGGAGTATATTCACGGGACAAATCCATTGTTCCGGGAACCGTGTTTCTGGCGCAATTTTCGGATGTCAAGAAAGCTTTTCCTGAAGATTATGCACAGAGCGAGGTGCTATGGTGACTATTCAACTTGAAGAAGGATGCCACAGTTAAACTTGTCTTCGCTTCTTAGCAAAAATGCATTGCGGTTATTAGGATGCTCGCGTATGGAGCATCCACTGATCTAGTGGATGTGTACATTCGTATGAGCAACTGCACTTGCCTTGAGTCAATATATATATTCTGCAAAGAAGTGGAAAAAAGTGTTTGCAGAAGTATACTTGAGGCAACCAAATGCACACTGCACGTCTTTGCAATCAATGCCGCTCAAGGATTTTTTTTTTTTTTTTTGAGAAACACAGTACAAACGCAGGCGCTCACATACACACGCATACACTCACCCCTATGAACGCACACACGCACACCCTACCCCTATGAGCACCTCCGGAAGACCGAGCCGACGGATTGGATCTTGAAATTGACGAAGTCACCACAGGCGCCTCGCTATCGACGGGAACGTCGCCTCCCACTGAAAGAATATTCCGCCTTTATGAGACACACAAATGTCAAACCTGGGGTTTGAACTCTGGTGGGCTGGGGGTACAACCACCCTCCTAACCACCCAACCTCAGGTTGGTTCTCCGCTCAAGGATTTTCTGATATGTTGCAAGCATAGATTACATGCACTATGAATGGAAGAAGTATCCATTCACGTGGCAAGGGCAGTACCATGGTCATACAGAAGGTTACATGGTCATTCATAAGGCAGTTGCATTTCAGCATCTCTGGATATGGCACTTTTTTTTGTCTCTCAGAATAATTTTAGTGTTCTCCAGTGATCGGTAGTATTTACTTGACTTGCTGAAGGTAATGCTCGAACGATGAATTATGAGATCAATATCCACCACTATGACAAAGAGACTATCTTTTCGATGGTATTTATCCTTAATGGATCACATGCATGAAGACAATCCGCAAACCTAATGATGAGAAAGAGAGTAGGTTTGCTAAAGAGCAAGAGATTTGTGGAAAGGATGTGGAGCGAGTATTTGGTATGCTTCAATATCGTTGGACTATTGTTCGGTACACTGTTAAAACTTGAAACAAGGAGACATTATAGGAGATTATAACTGCTTGTGTGATTATGCTTAACATGATCTTTTGGCCTTTTTTTGTAAAGAAAAGCTTGAGCGATTTCTTTCTATCATAGCTTCACTCGTTTAAGCTAATGCGCTGGTCATTCAGTTCTTCAGACCAGCAACTCGACCGACGAGTGAAGTGGTGACCGGTGAGAGTGTCTGAACACTGGAAGTGTTAGGCGTACCGGTCAGCGCGTCCGGCTCACTCGTGAACGAACGACAAGTAGGCACCATTTTCTACTGCTTTTCCGTCAACTGATACTTGACCGGCAGACAGGTAATAGGGATAAAGTGGTCACGGCCCTCGGTGCTTACTGGTCAAGTCGTATCTACATACATACGTATCTCAATCCGTGTCTGCTTTGGCCGGCGTCGTCACCTGATCAAGTGAGCTTTATTGACTGCACGACTCCGAATCTCAAACTCAAACGCTCTCTCGATCGCTGGAACAGTTCGCTTTGCTGAACCTGAACGTAAGCCTCTGCCTGCAGGTGGTGGGGGCGTTAGGGCATGCACAATAGTTTAGATAGATGGTGTCTGTAATATCACTCCATGTCATATATAGGCAATAGTATAGACATCGTCTACAATGGTCTGTCTGTAAGCTATCTATTTTTAGCCATAACCATGTGTGAATATAAGTTATAGACATCCTTCATACAACAATAAAAATGTTGTCTGTAAGAAGCCTATAGACTGTCTGTAACTTTACAGACAGCATCCCTCTCTCTCATCATTCTCTTTCCTCCACATCAACAAAATCACATATAACTACCCCTTACAGATAGCTAAGTCATCACCACTGTACATGCCCTTATGCAGTACGCACCAACGGTTCCTGAGAGTTAACTTCAGGCACTGGCAACTGACAGGCCACACTCCTGTCCTTCGATCGGGCTGGTCGAATCAAATCAGCATTTCATGATTCATTCAACGTGCCGGATAGTACAGGGTCCCGGACTCGTGGTCCAGGGAATGGAGGAACGAAATTTTCGTGAGTTCCGCATACCGTGTTTTCCTTTGCCCCTACCCCTCAACTACATGGGGCTATATGGCTATATGTTTGGTTTGACATGAAGCTTATCCTACCAAATGACTAGAACTTTTTTTGTTTGATGATAAGTTTGTTCTTACATCGGCAGATATAGTTTTAGCAAAAACGATTTAACAAAGGGGAAATGGTACATGCTACATAGGTAGACTTGAATCAATTTTTTTTGTTGACGAAACTCGACAAGTAGGCTGGGACAAAGGTCAAGTTGTAGTCCAGATTTTCCAACGTATGTTCACATCCCGGGAATATCGCGCCCTTAGTTCTGAGATTTATGCTACGGTTTGGTTCCGCTAGTTTTATTTTACGAACTTGCACTCTACCTTGGAAGGCTTCGTAAGTTTCCACACAACGATTTTGATTATAGTTTCACAAAAATGCAGAAAAGCCTCTAATTCACATAAATTTTCATGAGGAAACATACTCCACTTTTGGTGAAACCTTTTGCGATTTTCTATTTAAATCTGTGTGAAACGTCAATGAAACATTCATAAAACTTCCCGGGGAGAATGTGGGTTGATTCCTGCAAAATAGAAGGCTATGTAAGCAAATATGTCGGCAATTGACACATCTTTTTATTTTTGCGGGTACACGCTAATTTTCGTAAAATAGAAGCTTCTTACTATTTTCTATATGCAAAATTGCTGGGAGACAAAGTGTAGCACGAATCTTCAAATTATGGATGGTCACGGTGGTGTCGGAGTCGTCAACATACGGAGGGATTGTATTTCTATTTAAATTGGATCATAATTCATAATGCAGTACTTGACAGCCGTACAAAGATGAACCCTATAGACTAAAGGTTTTCCTAACTCTCATGTAACCAAGATTCTTTTTAAGTCACAGGAGTGCAATTTGGATTTAAATGCTGGGGGTTCAACCTCCTTGACGGAAAAAGTGCAATTTCCTTCAATGAAAAATGTCACTTAATTACACTTTTCTAGAAAGTGAAGGGACCCTGAATAATGGTCGAGATTCATTTCGTACGTGCCTATTATTGACAGATGATTACTTTGATAGATCGACGGCAACTGCATTCGGTACATGACAAAGGTCGATCGTGATGCAAGTACATGTCACAAACAAAATGGATTTGACATTGGGCGCGGTGCACCAGCTAGAAAATCTCAAATTACTTCCCTACCTGGTCGGTCCTTCCTTGCGTACGAATCTTCCTATCCACAAAAGACATTGCCAAAGGTGATTACAAGTATATCACACTATCTACAACGATCGATTTGAGAGGTGATCTGACTCCAGACTTGACAGACCCGTGGGAGAGCTAACTAGCTACTTAGCCACCCTTATTTCGTTAACCAAAGATGTCGTTGGTAACTTACTAGAAGCCGATTTTTTTTATCATACCGGCCATGCTAAGGTCGCTTCCTGGAAACCGATGACATCAAATCATAGCCCACCTTTGTCAAAGCTCTAGAGTATACGAGTCATTCGAACAGACGAAGGCCCTTCTTTTTCTTGACGAGATACAGCGGTAGTGCTTTCAATTATACCAAGGAGTAAAGCAATGCAAAGTGCAAAAGAAAAATAATAGCTAGGGTCGATGAATTGAAACTAGAAACTTCACAGCAGTACCCTGCAGATTGTGAGAGTATGTTTATTTGCATGGTAATGATGCCCATGCCAACAGGTAAGGATAGACACGATATTTATCTAGGTTAGGGCCCCAAGTCGATGTGATCAAGCCCTACTCCTGCCTCTGATTTATACTAATGTGATGAACACTTTATGATTACATGTGGGGGAAATTGGTGAGTTGAAGGTCTCTGACTCGTCGAGTTGTGGATTAATTTAGGGTTTAAGTGATAAGGTGTACATCATCTTTGGAGTCATGTTCGTGTATGAGTAGGATCTTCCCGTCTTGTGCGAAAAGTCTTGGCAGATCTCCTTTCTTCGTAATCCTATGGCTTGACCCAAGCAGGCTGGATAGCGGTGCCCATGCGTACATTGTAGTGGTATCAACATGACCCATATATCATCGACAAGCCCCCGATCAACATCTATAATGAGACGTCTCACGACTTGCGAGTTGATCTGGTAGGTCGGTTTTCATATTCACTTCGTGCTAAAGCTTTGAACGTGTAGAAATATTATCGGCAACTTGCTGTTGCAAGCTAGCCAGTTATGCGAAAATTGATGTTTGAGTGGCCAGTACTTAGAGTTCGAGTTAAAGTTTAGACGAGTGGCCGAATCATTTGCGACTTGATGTGGTAAGCTGGTTATTGCAGGGAAGCCTTATCATCGAAGTAATATTGAGCATCGAGTTCCCAACGATAAGAACGTGTGAGAATCTAAACTCTCCAGCGCAATATAAGGATGGAGATCCTCATTAGATTCACGCATGCTCCACCATTTGATGGGAGATAATGGTTGCGATACCTAGAGAGAAAGAGAGAGGAGAGAGAGAGGGAGCACATCTCCTTGGAGATGAAAGAGATGGGAAAATCCACTTTAGCTCATAGGAGCATATGAACCAAAGTGGATTTTCCCATCTAGAGAAGGCGTTTTGGCTCATAGGAGCATATGAGCCAAAGTGGATTTACCCATCTGGAGGAGGCGTTTTGGCTCATAGATGCATTTGAACCTATTATGTAAAATAATTAAAAAAAATAAAAATATTTAAAAATATTAAAAAATTCTGAAATAAAATTTATGGTGTACATTCTGACATTTTATGTTCGTACACAAGTTTTCGTGAAAAATAATATTTTATATGGCATGTACAAAAAAGGCAAAAAAATATTCTATACGTAGTAGTGTTGTATCTTCAAAATTTGTCTTTTTTACAGGAGACACAGAAAAATAAAAAAATTTATGAAAACCTGTGTGCGAACATAAAATGTCTAGGTGTACGTGGAAAATTTTATTTCAGAATTTTTTTGACAATTCAAAATGTATTTTCACATAACGGGTTCATATGCTCCTATGAGGCAAAGTAGATTTTCCCATCTCCTTCATCATCAATCTTGACCCCTTCGAGATTTGATTATAACCCCCGCACTTCGTCTAACTTTGATCATATACCCCATTGTTTGTGCCTTGCTAATAAGCCCCCTATTTTGGTCTGGCTTGTGATGATGACCCCCTTTTATCTGTTTGCCTTGTCATTAAACTATTAATCATAAGTATGAGGCTAATTTCATCCTATAATGACTATTCCGCCCTCATCTTGTTCCTTCGTTTGGCCCAGATTGGCTTGGCTTGGCCTGTCCCCGTCCCCGTTCCTTTGTTCCTTCGTTTTCTGCTTAACCATGTGGGAGATTTTACTGCTGGTCGCTACGCCCAGACCGACCGCCGCATAGCTCTTAGCCGTCCGGCCCATCCCCACGCCATCAGCCACAGCGTCCCCCAATCTAAGCGTGCTTCTTCCATCCACCGTGGTTCCCCACATGCGCTCCCCGTCTGCCGCACCTAGCCGCTGCCGCCGAGTCTTCCCCACTACGACCTCCTCCTTTGCTTCCACAGGGTAAGGCAAGCTTTCTCTCTTCCTGTTTTCACGAATATTTGCTTGTTTCTGGTTGTTATGAATCGTGGAATAGGTGCTAATTTGATGAGATGGGCATGGGGCAGTTTGTCTTTCCCTATGTCTAGTCATTGATTACATGTTGACAAATCTCTTAACCATGCCACAGGGGGATATCATCAACAGAAAACTGAAGTGGGGCGGGGGGTGGGGCTTATTAGCGAGGTGGACAAACAAAGGGGCATATGATCAAAGGCAGGCTAACTGCAGGGGTTATAGTCAAATTCCGACATGGAACCCAGGACTTCTACGAGGAGGGGCTTGTAATCCTTTTCTTTGGGTTAGGGGAACCCTATGATAGAGGCTATCATTAATCTAGCAGCGTGCCGATATCGAGTGTCCACCGACATTAGTAGAAATCTCACATGCACCTAGCACGCCAATTACATTCCTCGGAGGCCATCGTGCCTAAAGAAGTAGTGTCATGGTTCTTGCACGAATCCCCGACAACGACAACGGGAACGAGGATGCTACTAGAACACCTAGTTCTTGAATTGTTGCGACTCCAAGCATAGAGTGTTGCAACAAGTCTCCCTTTCCCCATAACGATGACCCAAGTTTCATATAAGTGGAACTATCTCCCTCTTAAGAAAATACTTACAAAACTAGGCAAAGATGTCTCGTCTCCCCAACTAAACCATGGTGGTTGTAAGGTAGCACAGTGTGTATAAGAACAAGATTAAAAAAACATAATGTAATGTAAAAACTATAAACATAAATGCAAGATTTTTTATATATTTGAGAATAGTTAATAACATAAAATATAAGGATGTGCATCGATGTATACATGTTTTCTTATGATAAAAAATTTGACCGGGTTCATGGGTTCACGAGTTCACTTAATCTCTCTCTCTCTCTCTCTCTCATAAATGTGGTTGCACAAAATAAGCTCTTCTAGACAAGTAAACTCCATTGCAACTACTAAGTAGTGTTTGATTCATATTTATATGGGAATCACATCCTAATATAGAGATGATGCCACACATCTATATAATAGTACCCTAAGCAAGTGGGTTGTTTGCATGGTTAGAATTAAGTGGTGGCACTTTTAAGTGGCTACGTATATAGAGTATTGCCTTACATGTGACATGATGTTGGATGATCTCATCCACATGACTCGTACAAAACGCGGCCACGTTTGCTATCACCAAGCGGTATGTAGTGCATATCATCTCATTATCCCTAGTGAGCATTCGCCCTCTCACCCCCTAACATACTAGTTTGATCAGGACATGTATTCAAGAATTAGGTAATAATATGCATATACAAATACATCACACCCATATTGATTGTCATATCATACCAAAAGATCCACCATAGGGTAAGGTAAACATGACAATAGACATGTAGGACGATCAAAATATGATAGCACCAGCTAAAAAGAGATAGATCAAGCTATTGTCATAAACTTGTATTCGGAGGTGGAATACTTCTTTTTCATCATAAGGAAGATTGGGAAGACGTTCGAGACGTCAAAGGTGCATCCGTGAGTGATTCCTCTGGCGTTTCCCCTTCCTATATTCGTCGCCCGCGGAGTTTTTATCTGCTTTTATTTATTTATTTATTTCGATTGTGGTGTCATCCCTCCCTGGAAGTTGCAAGGGGTGGCATATTATATAGTCGGTTTTAGGTCAAAATGGAGCTCTGAAATTTAGGTGATCAAAATTTTGAGGGGATAGAAACCCCTACTGGCGCACCTTATGGGCCCCAGGCCGTCTCTTGCCAACTTCCCGGTCTACTGATCTTTGTATTCTATAGACATTAGCCGAGCAAAAAATCCCTGGTTCAATTGAGTTTGCCAACGTTCTTGAAGTGAAAAGAGAACACGACAAAACATGGCTTTCTTGATCCCAGAGTTACAACCAATGAAATGGAATTTTGTAGGAAATCTCATAAATCACTTAATACAATGGTGGCAACTCATGATATGGTGCAAATATATGAGATATTGCTAATCTAAACTACAAAGTTTATAGATATGTTTACGACATATCCCAAGTGCATGCAACTCTGTGGAGAGTTTCTCCACGTTCGGGTGGAACACCTTGGGGACGTGGGTCATATCTATTGTGCCCTGGCTAAGAGCATCTCTAATAGAGCTCGTAAACATGCCAAAACAGTAAAATAACCGATAGTTTTACAACCGGCACAGAATGAGACGAAACCGAAGAAAATTTATAGGCCGAGCCCGAAAACCAAACTCTGCCCCCTATTTGTAGGAGTTGGAAGGTCGAACTGAAGGCTAAACTGTAATCCTAGTGGCGTTTTGGCGGGCTGAAGATTTAGCTCCAAATAGTGCATTTTCGCCAGAGGACTTCTGGAATAGGACCAAAATTCGACAAAATCCGGCCGGAAGACAACCAAATTTTACCGGGGCGGTTTTGTGCGGCGCGGCGGCAGCGCGGAGGCGACGCTGGGCCGACGCGGGGGCGGCGCGAGGCCGGCGCGGGGCGGCACGGGGCTGACCTTGGCCGAAGGTGGGGGCCGGATCGGGGTGGTGGTTGCAAGCGGGCAGAGGAAGAAGAAGAAAGCAAGGGGAAAAGGAAATAAATGAACCGACATGTGGGTCTAGTGACATATTTAGGAATATGCTTTTTTACAGTTTTAGTTTACGGGTTCTGATCTGCGCCGGCACTTTTTTGACCCGTAAACACGAGTTCAGTGATCTAAACTTGCGTTTTACAGTTTGCATGTTTACGGGCTCTGTTAGAGATGCTCTAAGGGGTTTATAGAGCATCTCAAACACCACAAAGCGCTAGACATATCAAAACGGTTATGTTGAACGACGCACTACGAAAGCGCCTTCAAAAAAAATTTGCATTCCATCATGAATAATGGAGTGTACTCTCGTGATCTATATATGCCTTTACGCATCTTGTTATACCCATATTTTCACGTGATTCAGTATATACACGACACTTTGATCATAATGTGTGCATTTCTGAATTATTGGGGAAGAGTTACAAATGGTTAATCACGTTCTTCCCTCCCTGTGGACCTTCTATTTGAGTTCTCTCATAGTCTAAAAGAGTATTACGGAACATGTTAAAATTACGGAAGAAATTTGTATTTGTACAAAAGCACCTTTTCTTACCAATATCACTACAAACTTTGATTACGTTATTGTCAGACCGTTCAAGGACAATTTCAACAAGTCTTTCATCATGCAAGTTTTGATTATCGTGATTCTGGCTATTTGGAAAACTGGCAATGGTCACATCTTCAACGACATTTAAGCAATTGTTTTTGAAAAGATTGAATCATTCAAAGAGGAGCTGGCCTTGGTTACCATAGAGCCAACGGGAAGAAATGTGCCAGTTTCGGATCTTAGGCGGAGAATATAAAGAGTACATGATACGGTCGTTGTTTTTTTTTTCCTAGAAAAAATGTGTGAGAGCACATGTGTCCTTTATAGTCGCATGTAAAGTACACACATGCATGTATGTATCACACACATCGACACATCGCGCGCATATGCAGATGACGCCTAAAGATAAAGATAAATCCAACGCAATGGACAGATGGGATATTTGCATGGCGACAAAATCCAATCATTTTTCGTCCCCTGCCCTGCATGCACACCACGAAGCTAGCTATAGCAATCAATGAAGGCGTCGTTGTACGGCCGAGTGATTGCCATTTTCCTGTTACGCGACACCGCGGCCGCCGCGAAGTTCGTTGCTTCTTTTGGACAACATTCACGCCTACGTTAGGTGGCACACACACTATGACACGTTGGAAGCCACATGCACGACGCCAACGCCATTGCTAGGGCATCTCCAACGGGGCGACTCAAACCGCGCCCGCGCGTCCGTTTGGGTCGAACCGGACAAAAACGCGGCCCAGCGCGCGGGCCCATCCCTAAAACGGATGGCCGCGGCGTCCGGGACGACCCAAACCCGGCCCAAATCTGGGACGAGTTTGCGTGGCCGCGGACGCCGGATGCTGGTCGCTCGCGTCCTCCCCTTGTCCGCCCCCGGCCCGCCCGTCTCGTCTCCCAAAACACACCCGGTCCACTCCACTCCCAAAACCTAGAGATGGCCGACGAAGCGACTGCCGCCGCCACCGCCACCATCGGAGACGAGGCACAGTTCGCGGCCGTTGCCGGTCCTCCCTTGGCGGAGGCTCCTCAACTGGACCGGCCGGTGGTCGTGGAGCCCGGGCCGGCGACGAAGAAGGCGAAGGCCGACCTCACCGTGGAGCAGAGGAAGATCGAGAGCAAGAAGAGGGCCGACCGCCGCAGGGCGCTCGACCAACGGAAGCGGGATGTCGCTGCCGCGGAGGAGCGGCAGCGGGCGGCGGAGCAGCTTCTCCAACTCAAGACGGAGGTGAAGGCGAACGTCATGCAAGAGCATGCCATGCTCTTTTATGGCCACGCAGCGCTCGCTCAGCACTTGATCCTCCCGGGCGCCGGCACGGCCTCGGGGGAGCTCGGCCTCGTCCGTGACCCGGCCCCTTCCTCCAAGGTCAACATCCCCGCCGACTGCCCCGTTTGGATACACGCCCGGCGCGCACGAATTGGGGACGCAGTCGGCGCGGTACGTGTACCCGTCACGGGATGGGCACCGGAGGCGGGCGAGTCGTTCACGGGGCCGTCTCCTTCGTCCATTGACCTGAACCGTGCGCCGGCGAACTCCAAAGGCCCCAAGCACATGGGAGCAGCAGCGATGGGCGGCGCACGGAACCTGCTCGACAATTTGTCCACCGTGCAGGCACCGTCCACCGTGCAGGCCCCTCCGATGTACACGCAGCCAATGCCGACCACCATGCCCTCTGCTTCGACTGAGCAGGCTCCCCAGCCACCTCCCATTGACACACAACAGGACAACACTGCCTGTCCCGACAGCATTAACATCGAGGAGGAGCCGTTGTTCGCTCAGGAGTTCACGCAAGCCGCAGCTGCACAAGCTCGAGGTCGCCGCGTAAGCAAAAGAACCAGCAACTACACGGAGAAGGAGGACAAGGTGCTCGTCGAAGGATGGTTGACCATCGGGCAAGATGCATTGACGGGTGCCGAGCAGAAGGGGACCGCATTCTGGCGCCGGATCTATTAATACTTTCATGAGCATCGCAAATACGGACTGGAGCCATTCGAGAGCGACCGCAGCGACATATCGCTCCAAAAGAGGTGGGGAGCAATTCAAACGGAATGCAACAAATTCCAGGCGGCGTATGAGCACGTGAAGCGGCTACCCGTTAGCGGCATTGGCATCAAGGACTTGGTATGATTCTTAACCTCAACATATTCATCCAACGTTTGCACATATGTTTATCGTTCTTGTCTCGCTTTGCTCTAGGTGTGGCAAGCTTTGGATTGGTACAAATCGGCCAATGGAGAAAAGACCTTTGCCTTCCCTCATTGTTGGAAGATACTCCAAGGCACCCCCAAGTTCTAGGAGGGGTACGAGGGGTACCTGGCGACCTTGACTGGCAACAAGACCGCCAAAGATCTGACGGTCATTGACCTTGATGGTGGCCAACCTTGCGGTAGCTCCGCTTCTCGTGCAAGTCGTCCTCGCGGCCACAAGGCAACCAAAGCCGACTTGAAGCGTGATGCCTCGTCCATGTTATTGTTTGGCACTTTGAAGGAGCTGCATGCCGATAGAGAGGTGTCCACGGACAAGAGGGATGAGAGAAGGCGCCGGGAGAAAGATGAGGACAGGAAGAACTACTTCGATGTCCAAAAGAAGAAGCTTGAGATTGAAGAGGTCAAGGCCAAGACCAAAGCTAGAGAAATTGAGCTCAAAGAGAGAGAAATTGAGCTCACAGCACTGGCAAGGGCCCAAGAGGTGGAGTTGAAGGCGACGGAAGTTGAGCTCAAACGCCAAGCCGAGGACAACCTGATCATGAACGCCGACTTGACCAACATGAGCGAGGCGAAGAGAGCTTGATTCGAGAAGAGGCAGAAGGAGATCCTAGAGCGTCCAAATTGAGTTGACAATCTCAATTTGGAATTTTTATATTTGTTCGAACTATGGCATATTTTATTTCTTCATCATGCAACATTTTATTTGATATTATTTTATGCTATTTGATATTATTCTATAATTGTTAGATATTATTTCTATATTTGTTACATACTATTTATAAGTATGTGTGGCCAGATGGCCTATTTCCCGAAAAAATACGCCAAATGGCCAAATGGGTGGCCGCTGCGTTGGACGCAGCGTGCGACCCAAACGGACACGCGGACACGGGGCGCTGTCCGCGTGTCCGGCCGGCCACGCAAACGGCCCAAAACGGACGACCCAGCTTTTGGGTCAGCCGGTTGGAGCCCCTACAGTACAATATTCCTAACGAACGAGCTCCTGCTCGTCCGGCCCGGCCGGTCAAACTAACAAGCTAAGCTTTGGCACAGTGCTGGAGCCCCTAGTACAGTACAATATTCCTAACGAACGAGCTCCTGCTCGTCCGGCCCGGCCGGTCAAACTAACAAGCTAAGCTTTGGCACAGTGCTGGAGCCCCTAGTACAGTACAATATTCCTAACGAACGAGCTCCTGCTCGTCCGGCCCGGCCGGTCAAACTAACAAGCTAAGCTTTGGCACAGTGCGGTGTCAGGCGCCCCATCTGCGGTTGCGTCCCTCCATCAAGTCCTCATCAGGTCCTCGCACAGTGCCGGAACTCGGAAAAGGTACGTCCGGCGACACACCGCCATGAGCCGGTATATACTCCACAGTAGCTAGACCGCCCTGCCTGCATTCAGTTCATTCAATCCAATATCCCGTGACGTGCTCCGAAAAAAAACTCCCTCCCAAGCGGCTTCGGAGTCCTCCAAACCCTAGGCAACCCATCTCGTCGTCAATACCCTGGCCGCTGCAGGACCGGATCTAGGCCATATCGACACAGATCTAGGATGGAAGTGTTGCTGCCCTTTATGGCTTTGCATCACGACGAAGATGATCACAATGGCATACTTGAGCGGTCTCCGGCGAAGGGCTTATACGGTGCAGACCTAACATCGCTGGATCTGGGAGGGCTTCGGCCACAAGACTACCTTTGGGCGGTGCTGGCTTGCGAACGCTGGCTAGGTGGTTTGCGGATCTACATTGGGTGTGCAATGAGGAAGGAGGGCTGGTTGTGTGGAGAACATCGTGGTTCGCTAAGTGGGCTGGCAAGTTTATTGGGTTTGTGAGGGTGAGGCTGCCGACATAAGATGTAGTTCGGTAAGGGGATGGAGACATCGACGGCGGCGCCTACGTGGTCGTTCCCTTGTTGGAGGCATCAATGAAGCAGCTCTAATGTTCCTTCCCGGCATGCTCCAGGGGAAAGACTAGATTCGGTCTCCTGGATCGGGGGATGGCAGCACTCATACCTATATGTGGTGTCACATTCCGTCCTGAGGGAATCGTCTTTGGAGATGCACCCGGACATGGGGGATCCATTGCTTGTGCGGTGGTGGCCGATGACCAAAGATATTGCGTCATGTCAGGGGCAATCAACGGCCAGTGATATTGCAGCGTGGTAGAGCGGAAGATGCGGTCGCCCACCAATGATCTTGCGACGTGGCTGAGCGGCAAAAGGGGCCGGCGATCGGTAATATACTACCGGGAAAACATCTAGCTGTGGGTTCACTTCTAGGAAAGTAATAGTAGCGCACCAGGTAAACGTATGCACCACTGCTATTCTTGGACCTATTTGACCCCCTCCCCAAGACATATCAGTGGCGCACCACTGGTATGTTTGGGGGAGGGGTTGATGATTTTCATCCTCACTTTAGCAGTGGTGCACAATTCGCCTTTTCTCTTTTGAAACAAATAAAAAAATAAAAGAAATTTCAAATGGCAATATCATTCGAGATGGCCATGTGTTATGTGTTCCGGTTGCTAGAAAATTAACAAACATGAATTTTGACATATTATGCAAAATGGCGTCATATGTCTTCAATAGAAAAGTTTTTTATATGAAAATATATCTACATAAAAAGTTACGTCCGACTACTTTTACTGGGCCGGGAGATCGTAATGCTAAAAGAGAGCTCCATTAACATCCCTCCTATCAGGTCATAAATATTTAGATCATAAGGAAATTCGGCCCAACTTGAATGGGTTGCATCATTATTACAGCCTATCGATAGGCTATTTTCAGCCCAATCTGGAGGAACTTTTGAATCGTCCAATTAGGCTGTAAGACCCAGTATCTTAACAACAAACAACAGAAAGCACGTCGGCGTTTATTAATTATTACAGATTCGTCCTCCTCAAATATTTTTTTATTACAGATTCGTAAGTTCTCAAGAAAAAATTACAAGCTCGTAATAAAATCTCAGACATCGTGCAACATCAGAATAACAGTCCAACTAGCAAGACCCAGGAAAGGAAATATAACAGTTCGACCATGCGACGTTATGCATGACATTATCTGGGTCAATCTTCGTATCTTTGATTCAGTATTATCTCACCTGACTTATCAATCCTTGCCTCCATGTTAGCCTGATGCTTTTCGGCTTCTTGTATAATGTTGGTCAGCTCATTCATTTGATCATGATGAGCGTTGACAACATCCAGGAGCTCCACGCTGGCCCTCTTCTCTATCGCCAGATCTGAAGCAAGGTCATTGATACGTCCCAAACGTATCTATAATTTATTATGTTCCATGCTACTTTTATGATGATACTCACATGTTTTATACACATTATATGTCATTATTATGCATTTTCCGGCACTAACCTATTGACGAGATGCCGAAGAGCCGATTCGTTGTTTTACGCTATTTTTGGTTTCAGAAATTCTAGTAAGGAAATATTCTCGGAATTGGACGAAATCAACGCCCAGGGGCCTATTTTTCCACGAAGCTTCCAGAAGTCCGAAGAGGAAACGAAGTGGGGCCACGAGGTGGCCACACAACAGGGCGGCGCGGCCCAAGCCCTGGCCGCGCCGGCCTGTTGTGTGGGCCCCTCGTGACGCCCCTTGACCTGCCCTTCCGCCTACATATAGTCTTCGTCGCGAAACCCCCAGTACCGAGAGCCACGATACGGAAAACCTTCCAGAGACGCCGCCGCCGCCAATCCCATCTCGGGGGATTCGGGAGATCGCCTCCGGCACCCTGCCGGAGAGGGGAATCATCTCCCGGAGGTCTCTTCATCGCCATGATCACCTCCGGATCGATGTGTGAGTAGTTCACCCCTGGACTATGGGTCCATAGCGGTAGCTAGATGGTTGTCTTCTCCTCATTGTGCTATCATGTTAGATCTTGTGAGCTGCCTATCATGATCAAGATCATCTATTTGTAATGCTACATGTTGTGTTTGTTGGGATCCGATGAATATTTAATACTATGTCAAGTTGATTATCAATCTATCATATATGTTGTTTATGTTCTTGCATGCTCTCCGTTGCTAGTAGAGGCTCGGCCAAGTTGATACTTGTAACTCCAAGAGGGAGTATTTATGCTCGATAGTGGGTTCATGCCTCCATTGAATGCGGGACGGTGACGAGAAAGTTCTAAGGTTGTGGATGTGTTGTTGCTACTAGGGATAAAACATCGATGCTTTGTCTAAGGATATTTGTGTTGATTACATTACGCACCATACTTAATGCAATTGTCTGTTGTTTACAACTTAATACCGGAAGGGTTCGGATGATAACCTGAAAGTGGACTTTTTAGGCATAGATGCATGCTGGATAGCGGTCTATGTACTTTGTCGTAATGCCCTAATTAAATCTCATAGTACTCATCATGATATATGTATGTGCATTGTTATGCCTTCTTTATTTGTCAATTGCCTAACTGTAATTTGTTCACCCAACATGCTATTTATCTTATGGGAGAGACACCACTAGTGAACTGTGGACCCCGGTCCATTCTTTACATCTGAAATACAATCTACTGCAATACTTGTTCTTTACTGTTCTTCGCAAACATCATCTTCCACACTATACGGTTAATCCTTTGTTACAGCAAGCCGGTGAGATTGACAACCTCACTGTTACGTTGGGGCAAAGTACTTTGATTGTGTTGTGCAGGTTCCACGTTGGTGCCGGAATCCCTGGTGTTGCGCCGCACTACACTTCGCCGCCATCAACCTTCAACGTGCTTCTTGGCTCCTACTGGTTTGATAAACCTTGGTTTCTTACTGAGTAAAACTTGCTTCTATACGCATCATACCTTTCACTTGGGGTTCCCAACGGACGTGTGCTTTACGCGTATCAAGCTAAATTTCTGGCGCCGTTGCCGGGGAGATCAAGACACGCTGCAAGGGGAGTCTCCCACTTCCAATCTCTTTACTTTGTTTTTGTCTTGCTTTATTTTATTTACTACTTTGTTTGCTGCACTAAAACAAAACACAAAAAAATTAGTTGCTAGTTTTACTTTATTTACTGTCTTGTTCTCTATATTAAAAACATAAAAAAATTAGTTACTTGCATTTACTTTATCTAGATTGCTTTATTTACTATTGCTAAAATGAATACTCCTGAAAACACTAAGTTGTGTGACTTCACAAACACTAATAATAATGATTTCCTATGCACACCTATTGCTCCACCTGCTACTACGGCAGAATTCTTTGAAATTAAACCCGCTTTACTGAATCTTGTTATGAGAGAGCAATTTTCTGGTGTTAGTTCTGATGATGCTACTGCCCATCTTAATAATTTTGTTGAACTATGTGAAATGCAAAAGTATAAGGATGTAGATGGTGACATTATAAATTAAAATTGTTTCCTTTCTCCTTAAGAGGAAGAGCTAAAGATTGGTTGCTATCTTTGCCTAAGAATAGTATTGATTCATGGACTAAATGTAAAGATGCTTTCATTGGTAGATATTATCCTCCTGCTAAAATTATATCTTTGAGAAGTAGCATAATGAATTTTAAGCAATTAGATAATGAACATGTTGCTCAAGCATGGGAGAGAATGAAATCTTTGGTAAAGAATTGCCCAACCCATGGATCGACTACTTGGATGATCATCCAAACCTTCTATGCAGGATTGAATTTTTCTTCGTGGAACCTATTGGATTCAGCTGCTGGAGGTACCTTTATGTCCATCACTTTGGGGGCGGCAACAAAGCTTCTTGATAATATGATGATAAATTACTCTGAATGGCACACTGAAAGGGCTCCACAAGGTAAGAGGGTAAATTCTGTTGAAGAAACCTCCTCCTTGAGTGATAAGATTGATGCTATTATGTCTATGCTTGTGAATGGTAGATCTAATGTTGATCCTAATAATGTTCCTTTAGCTTCATTGGTTGCCCAAGAAGAACATGTTGATGTGAACTTCATTAAAAATAATAATTTCAACAACAATGCTTATAGGAATAATTCTGGTAACAACTATAGGCCATATCCTTCTGCTAACAGTAATGGTTATGGTAATTCTTATGAGAATTCTTACAACAATAATAGAAGTGTACCCCCTGGTCTTGAAGCCATGCTTAAAGAATTTATTAGTACACAAACTGCTTTTAACAAATCTGTTGAGGAAAAGCTTGATAAAATTGATATTCTTGCTTCTAAGGTTGATAGACTTGCCTCTGATGTTGATCTTTTAAAATTGAAAGTTATGCCTAATAAGGATAATGATAATAAGATTGTTACTACAGCAAATTCCATCTAAGTTAGAATTAATGAGAATATAAGATTGATGACTGAATTGCATGCTAGATGGGATAGAGAAGAAAATGAAAAACTTGCTAAAGAGAATAATGTAGCTAAAGTTTGGACTATCACCACCACTAGTAATGATAATGATTCACATGTTGCTAAACCTCCTACTATCAATGGTAAAATAATTGGTGTTGGCAATGTTTATACTCCTAGTGCAAAGCGTGCAAAATTACCTGAAATTGCTAAAACTGCTGAAACTGCTTGTGATAAAACTGCTGAAATTTTTTCCAACATTGGGGACAATGATCCCATTGCTGTAGATCATAATGGTTTAGATTTTGATGATTGTCACATCTCTGAAGTTATAAAGTTCTTACAAAAACTTGCTAGAAGTCCTAATGCTAGTGCTATAAATTTGGCCTTCACAAAACATATTACAAATGCTCTCATAAAAGCTAGAGAAGAGAAACTAAAACTTGAAACTTCTATTCCTAGGAAGTTAGAAGATGGTTGGGAGCCCATCATTAAGATGAGGGTCAATGATTTTGATTATAATGCTTTATGTGATCTTGGTGCAAGTATTTCTGTTATGCCTAAGAAAATCTATGATATGCTTGACTTGCCACCATTGAAAAAATGTTATTTGGATGTTAATCTTGCTGATAATGCTATAAAGAAACCTTTGGGGAGGATTGATAATGTTCGCATTATGGTTAACAATAACCTTGTCCCCGTTGATTTTGTTGTCTTGGATATTGAATGCAATGCATCTTGTCCCATTATTTTGGGAAGACCTTTTCTTCGAACTGTTGGTGCTACTATTGATATGAAGGAAGGTAATATTAAATATCAATTTCCTCTCAAGAAAGGTATGGAACACTTCCCTAGAAAGAGAATGAAGTTACCTTATGATTCTATTATTAGAACAAATTATGATGTTGATGCTTCGTCTCTTGATGTTACTTGATTCACACTTTCTGCGCCTAGCTGAAAGGCGTTAAAGAAAAGCGCTTATGGGAGACAACCCATGATTTTACTACAGTACTTTTGTTTTATATTAGAGTCTTGGAAGTTCTTACTACTGTAGCAACCTCTCCTTATCTTTATTTTATTGCATTGTTGTGCCAAGTAAAGTCTTTGATAGTAAAGTCAATACTAGATTTGGATTACTGCGCAGAAACAGATGTCTTGCTGTCACGAATTTGGGTATGGTTCTCTGTAGGTAACTCAGAAAAATCTACCAATTTACGTGCGTGATCCTCAGATATGTACGCAACTTTCATTAAATTTGAGAATTTTCATCTGAGCAAGTTAAGTTCCCCTGGAAAATTCATCTTTACGGACTGTTCTGTTTTGACAGATTCTGCCTTTTATTTCGCATTGCCTGTTTTGCTATGTTTGATGGATTTCTTTGTTCCATTAACTTTCAGTAGCTTTGTGCAATGTCCAGAAGTGTTAAGAATGATTATGTCACCTCTGAATATATGAATTATGCACTAACCCTCTAATGAGTTTGTTTTGAGTTTGGTGTGGAGGAAGTTTTCAAGGGTCAAGAGAGGAGGATGATACAATATGATCAAGAAGAGTGAAAAGTCAAAGCTTGGGGATGCCCCCGTGGTTCATCCCTGCATATTTTAAGAAGACTCAAGCATCTAAGCTTGGGGATGCCCAAGGCATCCCCTTCTTCATCGACAACTTATCAGGTCACCTCTAGTGAAACTATATTTTTATTCAGTCACATCTTATGTGCTTTGCTTGGAGCGTCTGTTTGCTTTTATTTTTGTTTTTTTTGAATAAAATCGGATCCTAGCATTCTTTGTGTGGGAGAGAGACACGCTCCACTGTTGCATATGAACACATGTGTTCTTAGCTTTATTCTTAATGTTCATTGCGAAGGTTGAACTACCTCGTTCATTGATATATGGTTGGAAACGGAAAATGCCGCATGTGGTAAATGGTATAATATCTTGAATAATTTGATACTTAGCAATTGTTGTGCTCATATAGATCATTTTTAAGCTCTTGCATCATGTACTTTGCACCTATTAATGAAGAACTACATAGAGCTTGTTAAAATTTGGTTTGCATGATTGGTCTCTCTAAGTCTAGATATTTTCTGGTTGAGGTGTTTGAACAACAAGGAGACGATGTAAAGTCTTATAATGCTTACAATATGTTCATATGTGAGCTTTGCTGCACCTTTTATACTTGAGTTTGCTTCAAACAACCTTGCTAGCCTAGCCTTGTATTGAGAGGAATTCTTCTCGTGCGTCCAAATCCTTGAGCCAAAAACTATGCCATTTGTGTCCACCATACCTACCTACCACATGGTATTTCTCCGCCATTCCAAAGTACATTACTTGAGTGCTACCTTTAAAATTCTATTCTTTGCCTTTACAATATATAGCTCATGGAAAAATAGCCTTAAAAACTATTGTGGTGAACAATATGTACTTATGTGTCTTATTTCTTAATAAGTTGCTTGTCGAGCGGTAACCATGTTTCTCGGGACGCCATCAACTCTTTTACCCTTTGTTGAATATCATGTGAGTTGCTATGCATGTTTGTCTTGTGTGAAGTAAGGGAGATTTTCATGATCAAATGGTTTGAGTATGCATAATGTTAGAGAAGAACATTGGGCCGCTAACTAAAGCCATGATCCATGGTGGAAGTTTCAGTTTGGACAATCAATCCTCAATCTCTTATGAGAATATTACCTGTTGTTGAGTGCTTAAGCATTAAAAGAGGAGTCCATTATCTGTTGTCTATGTTGTCCTGGTATGGGTGTCTAAGTTGAGAATGATCAGAAGCCAGAAATCCAATGCGAACCTTCTCCTTAGACCCTTGTACAGGCGGCATAGAGGTACCCCTTTGTGACACTTGGTTGAAATATATGTTATGCAATGATAATCCGTGTTAATCCAAGCTAATTAGGACAAGGTGCGAGCACTATTAGTATACTATGCATGAGGCTTGCAACTTATAGGATATCTTATACATAACACATATGCTTTATAACTACCATTGACAAAATTGTTTCTTGTTTTCAAAATGAAAAGCTCTAGCACAAATATAGTAATCCATGCTTCCCTCTGCGCAGGGCCTTTCTTTTACTTTATGTTGAGTCAGTTTACCTACTTCTTTCTATCTTAGAAGAAAACACTTGTGTAAACTGTGTGCATTGATTCTTACATGTTTACCTATTGCACTTGTTATATTACTTTGTGTTGACAATTATCCATGAGATAAATATGTTGAAGTTGAAAGCAACCGCTGAAACTTATATCTTCCTTTGTGTTGCTTCAATGCCTTTACTTTGAATTTATTGCTTTATGAGTAACTCTTATGCAAGTCTTATTGATGCTTGTCTTGAAAGTACTATTCATGAAAAGTCTTTGCTATATGATTCAGTTGTTTACTCATTGTCTTCATCATTGCTTCGAATCGCTGCATTCATCTCATGTGCTTTACAATAGTATTGATCAAGATTATGATAGCATGTCACTTCAGAAATTATCCTTGTTATCGTTTACCTACTCGAGGGCGAGTAGGAACTAAGCTTGGGGATGCTTGATACGTCCCAAACGTATCTATAATTTCTTATGTTCCATGCTACTTTTATGATGATACTCACATGTTTTATACACATTATATGTCATTATTATGCATTTTCCGGCACTAACCTTTTGACGAGATGCCGAAGAGCCAGTTGCTGTTTTCTGCTGTTTTTGGTTTCAGAAATCCTAGTAAGGAAATATTCTCGGAATTGGACGAAATAAACGCCCAGGGCCCTATTTTTCCACGAAGCTTCCAGAAGTCCGAAGAGGAAACGAAGTGGGGCCACGAGGCGACGCCACACTAGGGCGGCGCGGCCCAGGACCTGGCCGCGCGGCCCTGTTGCGTGGGTCCCTCGTGACTCTCCCTGACCTGCCATTCCGCCTACTTAAAGCCTTCGTCGCGAAACCCCCAGTACCGAGAGCCACGATACGGAAAACCTTCCAGAGACGCAGCCACCGCCAATCCCATCTCGGGGGATTCAGGAGATCGCCTCCGGCACCCTGCCGGAGAGGGGAATCATCTCCCGGAGGTCTCTTCATCGCCATGATCACCTCCGGATCGATGTGTGAGTAGTTCACCCTTGGACTATGGGTCCATAGCAGTAGCTAGATGGTTGTCTTCTCCTCATTGTGCTATCATGTTAGATCTTGTGAGCTGCCTATCATGATCAAGATCATCTATTTGTAATGCTACATGTTGTGTTTGTTGGGATTCGATGAATATTGAATACTATGTCAAGTTGATTATCAATCTATCATATATGTTGTTTATGTTCTTGCATGCTCTCCGTTGCTAGTAGAGGCTCTGGCCAAGTTGATACTTGTAACTCCAAGAGGGAGTATTTATGCTCGATAGTGGGTTCATGCCTCCATTGAATGCGGGACGATGATGAGAAAGTTCTAAGGTTGTGGATGTGCTGTTGCCACTAGGGATAAAACATCGATGCTTTGTCTAAAGATATTTGTGTTGATTACATTACGCACCATACTTAATGCAATTGTCTGTTGTTTACAACTTAATACCGGAAGGGGTTCGGATGATAACCTGAAAGTGGACTTTTTAGGCATAGATGCATGTGATACGTCCCAAACGTATCTATAATTTCTTATGTTCCATGCTACTTTTATGATGATACTCACATGTTTTATACACATTATATGTCATTATTATGCATTTTCCGGCACTAACCTATTGACGAGATGCCGAAGAGCCGATTGCTATTTTACTGCTGTTTTTGGTTTCAGAAATCCTAGTAAGGAAATATTCTCGGAATTGGACGAAATCAACGCCCGGGGGCTTATTTTTCCACGAAGCTTCCAGAAGACCGAGGGAGATACGAAGTGGGGCCACGAGGCGACGCCACACTAGGGCGGCGCGGCCAGGCTTGGGCCCGCGCGGCCCTAGCGTGTGGGTCCCTCGTGACGCCCTCTGACCTGCCCTTCCGCCTACATATAGTATTCGTCGCGAAACCCCCAGTACCGAGAGCCACGATACGGAAAACCTTCCAGAGACGCAGCCACCGCCAATCCCATCTCGGGGGATTCAGGAGATCGCCTCCGGCACCCTGCCGGAGAGGGGAATCATCTCCCGGAGGTCTCTTCATCGCCATGATCGCCTCCAGATCGATATGTGAGTAGTTCACCCCTGGACCATGGGTCCATAGTAGTAGCTAGATGGTCGTCTTCTCCTCATTGTGCTATCATGTTCGATCTTGTGAGCTGCCTATCATGATCAAGATCGTCTATTTGTAATCCTACATGTTGTGTTTGTTGGGATCCGATGGATATTGAATACTATGTCAAGTTGATTATCAATCTATCATATATGAGTTGTTTATGTTCTTGCATGCTCTCCATTGCTAGTAGAGGCTCGGCCAAGTTGATACTTGTGACTCCAAGAGGGAGTATTTATGCTCGATAGTGGGTTCATGCCTCCATTAAATCTGGGACGAGTGACAAAAAGTTCTAAGGTTGTGGATGTGCTTGTTGCCACTAGGGATAAAACATTGATGCTTTGTCTAAGGATATTTGTGTTGATTACATTACGCACCATACTTAATGCAATTGTCCGTTGCTTGCAACTTAATACCGGAAGGGGTTCGGATGATAACCTGAAAGTGGACTTTTTAGGCATAGATGCATGCTTGGATGGCGGTCTATGTACTTTGTCGTAATGCCCTGATTAAATCTCATAGTACTCATCATGATATATGTATGTGCATTGTTATGCCTTCTTTATTTGTCAATTGCCCAACTGTAATTCGTTCACCCAACATGCTATTTATCTTATGGGAGAGACACCACTAGTGAACTGTGGACCCCGGTCCTATGCTTTACATCTGAAATACAATCTACTGCAATACTTGTTCTTTACTGTTCTTCGCAAACAATCATCTTCCACACAATACGGTTAATCCTTTGTTCACAGCAAGCCGGTGAGATTGACAACCTCACTGTTACGTTGGGGCAAAGTACTTTGGTTGTGTTGTGCGGGTTCCACGTTGGCGCCGGAATCCCTGGTGTTGCGCCGCACTACACTTCGCCGCCATCAACCTTCAACGTGCTTCTTGGCTCCTCCTGGTTCGATAAACCTTGGTTTCTTTCTGAGGGAAAACTTCCTACTGTCTGCATCACACCTTCTCTTGGGGTTCCCAACGGACGTGTGTTAATTGCACGCATCAAGCTCTTTTTCTGGCGCCGTTGCCGGGGAGATCAAGACACGCTGCAAGGGGAGTCTTCCACTTCCAATCTCTTTACTTTGTTTTTTGTCTTGCTTTACTTTATTTACTACTTTGTTTGCTGCACTAAAACAAAACACAAAAAATTAGTTGCTAGCTTTACTTTATTTACTATCTTGTTTGCGTTCTCCATATTAAAAACACAAAAAAATTAGTTACTTGCATTTACCTTATCTAGTTTGGTTTACTTGTCTTTATTACTGTTAAAATGAATACTCCTGAGAACACTAAGTTGAGTGATTTCACTAGTTAGGCTTAATGGAAAACAACAACAAAATGAGAGATCTTTATGAACTTTATCTTGAATTAGGACATGATGTGTTTGAAGAGAAAATTAAAAAACCTATGGAACTTTATATGCATGCTAATGGTAATGTTATTAGTATGAATGCTTTGAACACCATTATTGTTGCTAATGCTATGGAAAATTCTAAGCTTGGGGAAGCTGGTTTTGAGGAGCATGATATTTTTAGTCCCCCAAGCATGGAGGAGAAAATTTACTTTGATACTTCACCTCCTATATATGATGATTACGATGATGACTATCATATTTTCAGTCCACCTACTATTGAGGAGAAAATTAATTATGATTACAATATGCCTCCTAAATATGATGACTATGGTGATGAGAATAATAATGAAGGCTATCTTATTGAATTTGCTCCCACTACAATTAATAGTAATGACTATGCTTATGTGGAGAGTAACAATTTTATGCATGTAGCTCATGATAAGAATGCTTTATGTGATAGTTATATTGTTGAGTTTGTTCATGATGCTACGGAAAGTTATTATGAGAGAGGGAAACATGGTTATATGCATCTTAATAATAGTAAGTTTCCCCTCTTTATGTTGAGAATTTTGAAGTTACTCGTGTTTTATCTTCCTATGCTTGTCACTTTGTTCTTCATGAATTTATTTGTGTACAAGATTCCTTTGCATAGGAAGTGGGTTAGGCTTAAATGTGTTTTGAATTTGCTTCTTGATGCTCTCTTTTACTTCAACTCTTATTTCTTGCGCGAGCATCATTAAAATTACTGAGCCCATCTTAATGGCTATAAAGAAAGCACTTCTTGGGAGATAACCCATGTATGTTTTTATTACTGTTTGGTTGAGTCTTGGAAGTTGTTACTACTGTAGCAACCTCTCCTTATCTTTATTTTATTGCATTGTTGTGCCAAGTAAAGTCTTTGATAGTAAAGTCAATACTAGATTTGGATTACTGCGCAGAAACAGATTTCTTGCTGTCACGAATCTGGGCATAACTCTCTGTAGGTAACTCAGAAAAATCTGCAAATTTACGTGCGTGATCCTCAGATATGTACGCAACTTTCATTCAATTTGAGCATTTTCATCTGAGCAAGTTAAGTGTCCCTGTAAAATTCGTCTTTACGGACTATTCTGTTTTGACAGATTCTGCCTTTTATTTCGCATTGCCTGTTTTGCTATGTTTGATGGATTTCTTTGTTCCATTAACTTTCAGTAGCTTTGTGCAATGTCCAGAAGTGTTAAGAATGATTATGTCACCTCTGAATATATGAATTTTCAATTATGCACCAACCCTCTAATGAGTTTGTTTCGAGTTTGGTGTGGAGGAAGTTTTCAAGGGTCAAGAGAGGAGGATGATACAATATGATCAAGAAGAGAGAAAAGTCTAAGCTTGGGGATGCCCCCGTGGTTCATCCCTGCATATTTCAAGAAGACTCAAGCATCTAAGTTTGGGGATGCCCAAGGCATCCCCTTCTTCATCGACAACATTATCAGATTCCTCTAGTGAAACTATATTTTTATTCAGTCACATCTTATGTGCTTTGCTTGGAGCGTCTGTTTGCTTTAGTTTTTGTTTTGTTTGAATAAGATCGGATCCTAGCATTCTTTGTGTGGGAGAGAGACACGCTCCGCTGTTTCGTATGAACACATATGTTCTTAGCTTTATCTTTAATGTTCATTGCGAAGGTTGAACTACTTCATTCATTGATATATGGTTGGAAACGGAAAATGCCGCATGTGGTAAATGGTATAATGTCTTGAATAATGTGATACTTGGCAATTGTTGTGCTCATATAGATCATGTTTAAGCTCTTGCATCATGTACCTTGCACCTATTAATGAAGAACTACATAGAGCTTGTTAAAATTTGGTTTGCATGATTGGTCTCTCTAAGTCTAGATATTTTCTGGTTGAGGTGTTTGAACAACAAGGAGACAATGTAAAGTCTTATAATGCTTACAATATGTTTATATGTGAGTCTTGCTGCACCGTTTTATACTTGAGTTTGCTTCAAACAACCTTGCTAGCCTAGCCTTGTATTGAGAGGGATTCTTCTCGTGCATCCAAATCCTTGAGCCAAAATCCATGCCATTTGTGTCCACCATACCTACCTACCACATGGTATTTCTCCGCCATTCCAAAGTACATTACTTGAGTGCTACCTTTAAACTTCCATTCTTTGCCTTTACAATATATAGCTCATGGGACAAATAGCCTTAAAAACTATTGTGGTGAAGAATATGTACTTATGTGTCTTATTTCTTAATAAGTTGCTTGTTGAGCGGTAACCATGTTTACGGGGACGCCATCAACTTTTACCTTTGTTGAATATCATGTGAGTTGCTATGCATGTTCGTCTTGTCTGAAGTAAGGGAGATTTTCATGATCAAATGGTTTGAGTATGCATATTGTTAGAGAAGAACATTGTGCCACTAACTAAAGCCATGATCCATGGTGGAAGTTTCAGTTTGGACAATCAATCCTCAATCTCTTATGAGAATATTACCTGTTGTTGAATGCTTAAGCATTAAAACAGGAGTCCATTATCTGTTGTCTATGTTGTCCCGGTATGAGTGTCTAAGTTGAGAATGATCAAAAGCGAGAAATTCAATGCGAACCTTCTCCTTAGACCCTTGTACAGGCGGCATAGAGGTACCCCTTTGTGACACTTGGTTGAAACATATGCTATGCAATGATAATCCGTGTTAATCCAAGCTAATTAGGACAAGGTGCGAGCACTATTAGTATACTATGCATGAGGCTTGCAACTTATAGGATGTCTTATACATAACACATATGATTTATTACTACCGTTGACAAAATTGTTTCTATGTTTTCAAAATGAAAAGCTCTAGCACAAAAATAGTAATTCATGCTTCCCTCTGCGAAGGGCCTTTCTTCTACTTTATTGTTGAGTCAGTTTACCTACTTCTTTCTATCTTAGAAGCAAACACTTGTGTAAACTGTGTGCATTGATTCTTACATGTTTACCTATTGCACTTGTTATATTACTTTGTGTTGACAATTATCCATGAGATATACATGTTAAAGTTGAAAGCAACCGCTGAAACTTATATCTTCCTTTGTGTTGTTTCAAAGCTTTCTACTAAGAATTTATTGCTTATGAGTTAACTCGTTATGCAAGTCTTATTGATGCTTGTCTTGAAAGTACTATTCATGAAAAGTCTTTGTTATATGATTCAGTTGTTTACTCATTATCTTCATCATTGCTTCGAATCGCTGCATTCATCTCATGTGCTTTACAATAGTATTGATCAAGATTATGATAGCATGTCACTTCAGAAATTATCTTTGTTATCGTTTACCTACTCGAGGGCGAGTAGGAACTAAGCTTGGGGATGCTTGATACGTCCCAAACGTATCTATAATTTTTTATGTTCAATGCTACTTTTATGATGATACTCACATGTTTTATACACATTATATGTCATTATTATGCATTTTCCGGCACTAACCTATTGACGAGATGCCGAAGTGCCAGTTGCTGTTTTCTGCTGTTTTTGGTTTCAGAAATCCTAGTAAGGAAATATTCTCGGAATTGGACGAAATCAACGCCCAGGGGCTTATTTTTCCACGAAGCTTCCAGAAGACCGAGGGAGATACGAAGTGGGGCCACGAGGCGACGCCACACTAGGGCGGCGCGGCCAGGCTTGGGCCCGCGCGGCCCTAGCGTGTGGGTCCCTCGTGACGCCCTCTGACCTGCCCTTGCGCCTACATATAGTCTTCGTCGCGAAACCCCCAGTACCGAGAGCCACGATACGGAAAACCTTCCAGAGATGCAGCCGCCGCCAATCCCATCACGGAGGATTCAGGAGATCGCTTCCGGCACCCTGCCGGAGAGGGGAATCATCTCCCGGAGGTCTCTTCATCGCCATGATCGCCTCCGGATCGATGTGTGAGTAGTTCACCCCTGGACCATGGGTCCATAGCAGTAGCTAGATGGTCGTCTTCTCCTCATTGTGCTATCATGTTCGATCTTGTGAGCTGCCTATCATGATCAAGATCGTCTATTTGTAATCCTACATGTTGTGTTTGTTGGGATCCGATGGATATTGAATACTATGTCAAGTTGATTATCAATCTATCATATATGAGTTGTTTATGTTCTTGCATGCTCTCCGTTGCTAGTAGAGGCTCGGCCAAGTTGATACTTGTGACTCCAAGAGGGAGTATTTATGCTCGATAGTGGGTTCATGCCTCCATTAAATCCGGGACGGTGACGAGAAAGTTCTAAGGTTGTGGATGTCTTGTTGCCACTAGGGATAAAACATTGATGCTTTGTCTAAGGATATTTGTGTTGATTACATTACGCACCATACTTAATGCAATTGTCCGTTGCTTGCAACTTAATACCGGAAGGGGTTCGGATGATAACCCGAAAGTGGACTTTTTAGGCATAGATGCATGCTTGGATGGCGGTCTATGTACTTTGTCGTAATGCCCTGATTAAATCTCATAGTACTCATCATGATATATGTATGTGCATCGTTATGCCTTCTTTATTTGTCAATTGCCCAACTGTAATTCGTTCACCCAACATGCTATTTATCTTATGGGAGAGACACCACTAGTGAACTGTGGACCCCGGTCCTATTCTTTACATCTGAAATACAATCTACTGCAATACTTGTTCTTTACTGTTCTTCGCAAACAATCATCTTCCACACAATACGGTTAATCCTTTGTTCACAGCAAGCCGGTGAGATTGACAACCTCACTGTTACGTTGGGGCAAAGTACTTTGGTTGTGTTGTGCCGGTTCCACGTTGGCGCCGGAATCCCTGGTGTTGCGCCGCACTACACTTCGCCGCCATCAACCTTCAACGTGCTTCTTGGCTCCTCCTGGTTCGATAAACCTTGGTTTCTTTCTGAGGGAAAACTTGCTACTGTCTGCATCACACCTTCCTCTTGGGATTCCCAACGGACGTGTGTTAATTGCACGCATCAGCATGCTGGATAGCGATCTATGTACTTTGTCGTAATGCCCTGATTAAATCTCATAGTACTCATCATGATATATGTATGTGCATTGTTATGCCTTCTTTATTTGTTAATTGCCCAACTGTAATTTGTTCACCCAACATGCTATTTATCTTATGGGAGAGACACCACTAGTGAACTGTGGACCCCGGTCCATTCTTTACATCTGAAATACAATCTACTGCAATACTTGTTCTTTACTGTTCTTCGCAAACATCATGTTCCACACTATACGGTTAATTCTTTGTTACAGCAAGCCGGTGAGATTGACAACCTCACTGTTACGTTGGGGCAAAGTACTTTGATTGTGTTGTGCAAGGTCCACATTGGCGCCGGAATCCCTGGTGTTGCGCCACACTACACTTCACCGCCATCAACCTTCAACGTGCTTCTTGGCTCCTACTGGTTCGATAAACCTTGGTTTCTTACTGAGGGAAACTTGCTTCTATACACATCATACCTTTCACTTGGGGTTACCAACGGACGTGTGCTTTACGCGTATCAGTCATTCATCGTTGATCTAGTGGAACTTTGGCATCACTCTTAGGTCGTCTAGATACCATAGGTACACAGAGTTGTTCTCTCTCATTTCGGAATTGGTTTGCAAGAAATAAACAAGGCTATCAGATGCAGGAAGATACATTCGCGTTAGTGAGAACTTGTTGGAAACTGTCTTTCCCAGTGCATCATGTACATCGGTGGAGAAGCCATTTCTCAGGCTGACGTGGCACATTTCAGACAGGTGGGTTCACCTCACTCTTGAACTTCATGGGATCAAGTTGGACTACCTACACACCTCCATGTGGAGGGACATAGCGAAGCAGATACGTCATCTGCTGGTGATCGCAGCGTGCAACATCAGCGAGATGTGCTAGCTTCTGCGGCGAGTAGTGAAGCCTTTATTTAAAAAAAAGCTTTTGATTTCAAAATTTAGAAAAATCTGTAAAAATATCCTGATGTAGAAAATGTTGAATTATATCATTACGTAAATTTGAGGAACAAAATATATTGTATTTTACCCTGAGTAAAAATGACAAAATCACACTAATGACAAACTCAAGATATCAGTGTAGTGTTCATTATTGTTCACCAACGATAAAATCTAGAGTTATCACTTTTGTGATCCTAAAATATTGTATATTTCATTTTGAAAATTTACACATGGGTAGATTACGATATTTCCTATACCTTTGTATTTTTCGATTTGTTTTAATTGTTTGAACTCTAATTTTCTGAGCTTGAAAAAATTGCCTCCATATTGCCTGAGCTGAAAAAAAATCAATTGTAGAACGAACATAAAAAATTGTTAGAAGGCTAAGCCTGAGAGCTTGTTGGACTTGATCTATGTTTGTTTGTCCAAGTGTGTCCAGTTTAATGTCAATGGAGATAAACAGAAGAATTAGCCGTGCTGAACTTATTAGAGAAGGACCTGGTGGAATATGCAAATTTTTTTTTGGATGTGGTGATATCCTGAATGCAATGAATAGAAGGTGCTACTACACCAAGTCCAATCATTGCATATAAAAGCAAGTTGGATTCAGTCGATCGGTGACCATGGTTGACGACCTCCGGCTTGGCCGGCGGCTACCAAGGCCACGCCAATGATTCAAAGTCGATCGGTGACCATAGGAGAGACTAGCTATGTTTATTTTGTTTTCCCGAACAGCTTCAGATTTGATGTTGAATCGCATGGTGATCTATGCAATTAGGAGAATAGCTGAAAGTGCTTCCCATTTTGTTCTCTCAACTGAGTTTGCACCAGCAATAACTAACTTAGGGCAACTCCTTTTTCGGGCATCAGGCGTTGATACGACGTCTCCTGTAACTATTCACTATGTTGTGACCTGCATTAAAACGATGATTCAAGTTATAGGAGTAATTCATTGTGACCTACGTTCCTGACTATACTAACATGTGCAAATGGTTAAACACAAAAATGCACTTGACGCACAAAAATATTATAGCTGATGCACAATCTGGAAGGCAAACAGAGATATATATATATATATACATATATATATATATATATATATATATATATATATGTATATGTATATATATATATATACATATATATATATACACACACACACACACACACACACACACACACACACACACACACCTAAATGAATAGACCTGCTCACCACATAGAAAAATACATTTTGTATACAAGTGCAATGTAGGAGTATCACAAAAGGACTACCGCTAAAATACCCACTTCATTCATAATACAGATATGCACACCACATATAGAATATACACATTTATCTAAGAGCATCTCTAACAGACGCGCTATCTCGCGGCATAAAAACCGCCGGTATGCAGCGTGTGGAGACGAATTTGCTCCTCTAGCAGGCGCGCTATCCGTGACAGTGCTGCAAATTTTTTTTTGTGCGCGCTGCGTTTTGCACTATCCGGGGCTCCATATGTGACGCGTCGGCTGCGGCGCGCGGCATATTTTCGCACTCGCGCGAAGCTCCAACGGTTGGAAAATTCATCCCTCCCGCGCCCTCCATTTCCCCACCCGCACCGCCACCGCGCGATTTCACCAGTGTCGGTCGATTTCACCCCGCCGCCACCGATGGGCACATGGCCGGCGCTTCCGATGGCACTTCGCCTCCCCCGCGCCTCCTCCCGGCAGTTTTGACCGCTCCGCCGCACTGTACCGAGCCGCCGCCGCCACCGACGGGCACAAAGCCGGCGCTTCTGACGACACATCGCCTCCCCCGTGCCTCATCCTCTTGCTAGCGGCATGCTCCAGCGGCGTCCATGTCGTCCTAGAGCCTACTTTCAACATGGTGCAACCAAGATGCTCGCCGGTTTGCTCGCAAGGTATGCGTCTCCACCGACCGCCAAAATTTTCTCCAAATTTTTGCTACAAGCTAGTAGTAGCGAAGTCACTTCATATGTATATTTGTAGAGTTCATCATACGATTCATCGGGCGACGAGTATGACATAGAGGAAGAAGAGAACATATCCATACTATTAGCATACCACGCCGTTGATACGTCACAAACGTATCTATAATTTTTGATGCTCCATGCTTGTTTTACATTAATTTATATATGTCTTTCTCATGCTTCGTTGCACTTTTATACATTTTCCGGCACTAACCTATTAACAAGATGCCACAGTGCCAGTTCCCTGTTTTCTGGTGTTTTGTATTTCAGAAAAGGTGTACATGAAATATTCTCGGAATTGGACGAAACAAAAGCCAAAGTCAATATTTTATCGTAACGAAGACGAAGTCCGAAGGGGGGTCGAAGAAAGGCAACAGGGCGGCCAGACCACACCTAGGCGCGGCCTGACCTAGGCCCACGCCTAGGGGTGGTGTGGTCCCCCTGGCCTCCACCGACCTCACCCTTCCGCCTATTTATTCACGATCTCGGGAAAAACCTAAACACCCGAGCATCCATCCACGAAAAGTTCCATCACGGCCGCCATTGCAGACCCTAGTTCGGGAGGGTTCTGAAGCTCTTCCCAGCACCCTGCCGGACGGAGAAATCATCGCCTGAGGCATCTACATCACCATGCCCGCCTCCGAAGTGATGCATGAGTAGCTCATCCCTGGACTATGGGTCCATAGCAGTAGCTAGATGGTTGTCTTCTCCAATTTGTGCCTCATGTTTAGATCTTGTGAGCTGCCCTACATGATCAAGATCATCCTTATGTAATGCTACATGTTGTGTTTGCTGGGATCCGATGAATATTGAATACTATGTTGAGATTGATTATATATTCTTGTCATATGTTATTTGTGATCTTGCATGCTCTCCGTTGCTAGTAGATACTCTGGCCAATTAGATGCTTGTGACTCCAAGATGGGGTACTTATGCTCGATAGTAGGTTCATGGCTCTAGTTTTCTGGAAGAGTGACAATAACTTCTAAGATTGTAGATGTGTTGTTGCTACTGGGGAGAAAACAACACTATTTTATCCGAGGGTAATTCTATTGTTTACTTTACACACATTGCTTAATGCGGTAATCTGTTGCTTGCAACTTAATACTGGAAGGGGTTCGGACGATAACCGGAAGTTAGATTATTAGTCATAGACGCAGTTGGATTATGGTATATGTATTATATTGTAATGTCCAAACGAATTTCATAGTAATCATCTTGTCATGTGTGGTCGGTATTCTGTGAATTTCCCAGCTATAATTTGTTCACCTAGCATGTTATTTATCTTTACGGAGAGACACCTCTAGTGAACTATGGACCCCGGTCCTTTCCCTTACACTAATAAATTCATCCACTGCAATCCTGCTCTATTTACTTACTGCAATCACTGTTCTCTTTAATTACTGCAAACATATCTTTCCACTCGATATGTCTAATCATTTGTGTTCAGCGAAACCGGTGAGTTAGATTGACAACCTCACTGTAAGTTGGGGCAAAGTACTTTGGTTGTGTTGTGTGCAGGTTCGACGTTGTTGCTAACACCGGTAATGTGCCCTGCCAATAGTCAACTAGCAACACCTTCAGAAGTCACGCCTTTCTCCTACTGGTCGATTAAACCTTGGTTTCTTACTGAGGGAAAACTTGCTGTTGCGCTCGTCGTACCTTCCTCTTGGGGTTCTCCAACGGTGTGCAATCTGCGCTCATCAAGCTAATTTTCTGGCGCCGTTGCCGGGGAGAAAGAGGATTTCTGCAAGGGGAGTCTCTCATCTCCAACATCTTTACTTTGTTATAGTTTTTCTTAGTTTATTTTATTTTGATTTATTTTCTTCATTATAGCAAAAACACAAAAAATTAGTTTTCATTATAGTTGTTATTTGTATTGTTCTGTTTTAGTATTGCTAAAATGTTTATTCCTGAAGTTGAGGTTTGTTCTTTTAAGCAACAAGGGGGGAAAAGTTTGAAAGATGCTTGGTATAGAATAAGTAATGCTCATCATAGATGTACTAAAAAGTATTCTACCATGATCCTCCTTAGAATTTTTTTATGTTGGTTTATCCAGTTGGAATAGATATGTTTTGGATCCTCTCACGGGGGTAATTTTCTGGGTACTCCCGCTTTGAAAGCCTGCAATTTAATTGAAAGCTTGGTAGGAATCCCACCTAATAATGTTGTTAAAACTGAGATCACTTTGGAAGATGTTATAGAAAGACTAAGCTCTCTAGAGAAAAGTTTGCCAAATTGCCTTGACAATGCTAGCCAAAATGAATCAATAGAAAGTATCAATAAAAGAATCATTGTTTTAGAGGCTAGCAATACCCATGATAGTATAAACCTTAGGATTGGTAAACTAGAGGAGGCTATGGAAACTATTATTCAACCTTTTCCTCTCTGGGGTTTAAGAAGGAGAAATCTTTTGTAGGAAAAGAGCAAAAATTCATGTATGTTCCCAAGGCACATAAACCAAAACCCCATAATATGTTTAAAATTGATAAAACTTTTAGTACTACAAATAAGAGTGTTTTACATGTTGAATCATCTCCAGGGGTATCTAAAGTGCCTATTTTGACAAGTTGTGTTTTAGACGAAGTGATTCATCTTGATACTTCTTCACTTGATATTACTTGATGGTAGCTATTTTTCTGTGCATAGCTGAAAGGCGTTAAAGAAAAGTACTCTTAGGAGATAACCCATGTTTAATTCTGTAATTTTATATTTTGTTGAGTATTGGAAGTTATTACCTCTGTAATAACCCGTCCTTATCCTTTTTATTTCGTTTTTGTGCCAATAATAGCCTCTAATAGGAAGAAAGTAAGATTTGGGGAAGTTGCTGTCCTGAAAACAGATTATGTGCTGTCATCATAAAAATTCGTATAAACAGCCAACGCGGAATTTTGAGCTGCCAAGTTTTGTGCATATGCCCCAGGTTATTATCTAACTTTTGTAAGTTTAACACTTTTCGATATGAGCAACGGAAGAATTTAAAAAAAATCGATCTTTACCTGTTGTTCTCTTTTGACAGATTTCTACCACTATTTGCATTTGCTTCTTAACCTCTTTTTTTAGTTCTTTTGATCAAAGGCCTTTTTGAAGAGGTTGCTACAGTATATACTGATTTGATAGGTGTTTGATATATGTTAGAACTGAATCCAAGTGGATTTGTTATTTTGATTGTACTGATGCTGCTAATAAAGAATTGTGTGAAGTTTTGTATGAAGGAAGTTTTCAAGTGTAGGGAGAGAACAATGATGTAATGAGATGAAGTATGGACAAAAGCTCAAGCTTGGGGATGCCCATATCACCCCAAGAAAATATCCCAGAGGTACAATCGTCAAAGCTTGGGGATGCCCAAGGCATCCCCTCTTCATCAACAAAGCAACATGTCATCTTTCTATGCGCTATATTTTCATTGCTTCATACACTATGTGTTATGCTTGGAGCGTCTTTATTTTTGATTTTAGTTTAGTTTAGTTTTGTTTGTTGTAGCATATGGTTGGATCCCAGCATATTTTTTTTGGAGAGACACACTCTCCGTTTTAATTGCATAGAACGATCTAGTTTTCGCTCTTATTATTCTGCGAGTGTTCTAGTTTTTTGGTACTGCGTTTAGTTCTTGGTTTTCAAATCTAATTTTGTTCATAGCTCGTTAGTATTATTTATTTATGTATGGTTAGCTCTCTTGTACATATTGGTTTTCATCTCTGAGAGCTATTTCAAATAAGTTGATTGGTGTTGGATACGAGTAAAATGTTTCATGACTATAGTGATGCAAAAGGAAGCTAGCTTGTCCAGACTGTGGCATAGAATTTGGCATGTCATGTTGGATATTATTCTTGTCATATGCTTAGTATTTATTATTGTAGCATAACTTGTCTCAAATATCTGAGAGTGCATAATGTGCCATTGAAAGAATTGTATATATGTTGTTTCCATCATACAAAGCATAATATTGTGGTATTCTCCTTTGATGCTTTATTGGGTTGACTTGGCACATGCTTATATCATGTTATGACTACTACCAGTCAACTAAAGCATCTATGATCATTTAGTGTCGAGGGTGCTCCTCGGCAATGCCCTCCGATAGGGGCTTAGGGTTGATGGAATCCTGCAAGCTAACACGAGACATCGGTTCACAGACAAGCGGGGAGAGCGATTTACCCAGGTTCGGGGCCCTCGATGAGGTAAAACCCTTACGTCCTGCCTATCTGTTCTTGATTATGATGATAATGGGTTACAATGGGGTGCCGAATAGTTCGGCTGTGATCTCGTCGAGATGACTAAGTACTAGGGTAACCTAGTTCTAAACTTCTGTTGGCTAAGATCGCTAAGATTGATCGTGTCCCTCGACAGCCCCTCTCCTGGCCTTTATATAGGAGGCCAGGTCTCAAGAGGTCTAATCGAGTACGACTAGGTTTACAGTAGATCTATCTCCAGACTTTCCTTGTTCGGCTCCTTCCGTGTCTTGTACTTCAAGGAATCTTCCGCCGCACCGTCCTAGTGGCCCACCTCGCCATTGAGTACCTTCATGAGCCTCCAACTAGGAAATATAGGATAAGGCAACATTGGTTAGCCGAAGGGTAATGCCCACGTCAGTATCCCCCGAGTGTCTAGCCGAAGGTAGTTCGGGTAGAGACTAAAGCATGCCTCCACCCAATGCTCTTCTCCTCGATTGTTCTTGTTCTTCTTGAATCTGCATCATCTTCTTCTGTCGGGTGCGCGTCAGCGCTCCCGATGGGAGTTGCCCCCGAGTCTAGGTACGGATGCTTGCAATCCGTGCGTAGACTCAAGTTGTACCACTCGAACATTTTTATCTGTCGAAGTTTTTCTGCAAGTCTTCGTAGGTCATCCGATATATTTTCCTCATGCAAGGGATAATGAGTAACGTGCCCAACTTTTGCTGGTTAACTGCCGATGGCAAAACAACATTACCCTACACAGAATCAAGTCCCCGGGCATGATCCTGGAGTGCGAAAAAAGTTCTGTCGGGTGCGCGTCCAGCGCTCCCGATGGGAGTAGCCCCCGAGCCTAAGTGCAGATGCTTTGCAATCTGTGCATAGGCTCAAATTCGCCATCCGATACTTTTTTCATTCCTTCGACTGTTGTTGTCAGCGCCCATGATGTCATTAATGACGCGCCGCTGCCATGGCTCGATTGACCAGACTTGACCTAACGGGCCCACCCTAGTTCTGCGCGGGCAGGTTTTAGGATTTGACCAGTGCACACGCAGTGACCGAGGCGTCTCCTCGATTTTCGCGCGACGTGGGAATAATGGGCCGCCGGTTCCTTTCCCGTTTCAAGCGCCACGTGTACAGCCAAATCCGCTCCACCTCCCACGACGTCTGTGGAGTTATGGCCACGATCCCGCGCTAATTCTTCATGGCATAAATAGAGGACTTCCTCGTTTTTACTTTTTTACGCCTCCCACTGCTCATGTTCTTCGCCCGTCCTTTCCTGCTTCCTTTGTTCTTCCCTCAAAAGCTTCAGACGCCATGGGCAAGAAGAAGGGTGCCAGCACCTCGGACGCGGCCAGAGTTAGCCGCGATTGGAGTGCCTCCGCCATTTCCAACCGCGACATCAACAAACTGCGCGCCCTCGGCTTCATCTCCGCATCTGAGGATGACATTCGTCTTCTAGGTGCGGTTTCTCGCCCAAAGCCCCCGAAGGGTTTCACTGTCATGTTCGTCGCCTTTTTGTTCCGTGGTCTTTCTCTTCCGGCCCACGAGTTCCTTCGCTCTCTTCTTTTCTTTTACGGGATCCAGCTCTGGCAGCTGACCCCAAACTCCATCCTCCATCTTTCTATCTTCATCACTGTTTGCGAGGCCTTCCTCGGCATTGACCCTCACTGGGGTCTTTGGAGGAAGATCTTCTACGTGAAGCGCCACAATGACAGCAATGGCCCCCCCGTCATCGGTGGCGTTGGCTTTGTTGTTAGGAAGGAGGTCGATTACTTCGACTATCCAATGAAGGAGTCCGTCCAGGGCTGGCGCAACAAGTGGTTTTACCTGCGTGATCCCATAGTGCCTGGGCGACGCTCAAACCTTCCCCCTTTTGAAGATGTCTTGATAGCTAAGCCGAAGAAGTCCTGGCGAAACACCCTTTCTCCCGAAGAGAAGGTGGTAGCCGATAGGCTTTTCGACCAAGTCGTTGCTTTGAAGAATACGGGGGGCTTGACGATGTGCGGCACTGAAGTAGTCTCAGTGTTCCTGCAACGTCGAGTACAGCCACTAATGTCTCGTCCCCACCAATTATGGCTTTACACTGGCAAAAGTGACAAGTCCAGGGTTATCTCTGCCGACCTTTCGGCTGAGGAGCTCCGAGACGAAGTCCGTCGTCTGACATGCCTCAGCATGAAGGATAACATTATCTTGACATCGGCTCGTCCTCCTTATGATCTTCACCATCTCTTCCAACTGAGGTAATTTTTCACCGTTGTTTTCTTTTTGTTGTTGCTTCTATCTTTTACTGCACTTTATAGATCCTTCTTCTCTCGACAGGCCCCCTCCGTTACTCAATGCTACCCTCCTCCACCCGAAAGTGGCGTGGAACCGGAGGATGACGATGACGACTCGGAGGAGACCGAGGACGCCCAGCATGCCCTTGAGGACAGCGATGTCCAATAGGAAGAAGCTGCCGAGGATGATGCCTTCATCAGGAGCAGGCGTCGCAAGCAGATACACGACGATCTCATTACAACGGCTGAATCAAGTCCTAGCGGAGGAGATAATGATGCCGATGAAACTGCTTCGCCTCCTCCTACTAAGAAGAGTTCAACAAGTTTCTTCGCAGGCGAAGATGATCTGGACCTGTGAGCATCTATACTCTTTTCCTGATTTATTTCCTATCATCTTGTACGCTAACCGTGCACTGCACTTAAGCAGCTCCGATGATGATGATGAAGTTCCTCTTGCGAAGAGGGCTAAATTAGCCTCTGGGAGAGCGGCATCGGCTAAGGAATCGAACCCCTCTCCCGCCAAGTCGACGCCTCCATCGCGAACGGGTGTAGAGAAGATTCCAGTGTCGAAAGTTATTCCTCCTGGCGATGCTCCCACTCCGTCGGCTGGTCGTGATCATGTAAGTATTTATTTTGCCTTGTTTTTTGCCGAATTTTCCTCATGTCGACTGAATCTCCCCGATTTTCCCTGCGGCAGCCGGTTTATGCTACAGTCGATGCTGTGATTGATTTCGCCGAATAGTTTACCCGACTGGAGGCTGAAAACGTCCAGCTTCGGAAGACTGTCAAATCTTCGGCTGATCAGGTGCTGGAAGCCAACAGGCTCGCCACCGATGCCAAAAAGGAAAACGCCTTGCTGAAGGAGGAGCTGACGAAGCTAAAGAAGCAGATGAAGGATGAGCACGATGCCAGCCGTGTGGCAGCGGCTGCAATCGATAAAAAGGAAGGTGTTCTCCGTGAATCCGTCAAAGATTTATTGGGTAAGGTTCATGACACATAATTTTCATTTCTGATACATCCTCTTTGGCTGCTGATCTTTCCTTTCTTTCAGAGGCCGCCGATATAACCATCACTCGACGCCATCAGCTTCGGGAGGACTCCACATCCGATGCCTTGTCACTTGCTGCTGAGTCAAATGTCCAAGTCCTCGGGCTTCTGCGAAAGACTAGAGGTGCACTGTCAAGGCTGTACTCAATGATCTTCCCGAAGCTGAAGCAGGACAAGACCCTTGGCGAGATGGCGGATGCTTTCCTTGTTGACTCTCCCGAGCCAGTGGAGGTATTAAAACGCTGTTCTCGCTTGTTTGGGGCGGTTCTTACTTTTCAGCTTCTAATGGGCCACGGGATGGGATCTAGTTAGGAGGATTTGTCTAAGGCCTTGCCCATGGATGACTGATACGTCCCAAACGTATCTATAATTTCTTATATTCCATGCTACTTTTATGATGATACTCACATGTTTTATACACATTATATGTCATTATTATGCATTTTCCGGCACTAACCTATTGACGAGATGTCGAAGAGCCAGCTGCTTTTTTCTGCTGTTTTTGGTTTCAGAAATCCTAGTAAGGAAATATTCTCGGAATTGGACGAAATCAACGCCCAGGGGCCTATTTTTCCACGAAGCTTCCAGAAGTCCGAAGAGGAAACGAAGTGGGGCCACGAGGTGGCCACACAACAGGGCGGCGCGGCCCAAGCCCTGGCCGCGCCGGCCTGTTGTGTGGGCCCCTCGTGACGCCCCTTGACCTGCCCTTCCGCCTACATATAGTCTTCGTCGCGAAACCCCCAGTACCGAGAGCCACGATACGGAAAACCTTCCAGAGACGCCGCCGCCGCCAATCCCATCTCGGGGATTCAGGAGATCGCCTCCGGCACCCTGCCGGAGAGGGGAATCATCTCCCGGAGGTCTCTTCATCGCCATGATCGCCTCCGGATCGATGTGTGAGTAGTCCACCCCTGGACTATGGGTCCATAGCAGTAGCTAGATGGTTGTCTTCTCCTCATTGTGCTATCATGTTAGATCTTGTGAGCTGCCTATCATGATCAAGATCATCTATCCGTAATGCTACATGTTGTGTTTGTTGGGATCCGATGAATATTGAATACTATGTCAAGTTGATTATCAATCTATCATATATGTTATTTATGTTCTTGCATGCTCTCCGTTGTTAGTAGAGGCTCGGCCAAGTTGATACTTGTGACTCCAAGAGGGAGTATTTATGCTCGATAGTGGGTTCATGCCTCCATTAAATGCGGGACAGTGATGAGAAAGTTCTAAGGTTGTGGATGTGTTGTTGCTACTAGGGATAAAACATCGATGCTTTGTCTAAGGATATTTGTGTTGATTACATTACGCACCATACTTAATGCAATTGTCTGTTGCTTGCAACTTAATACCGGAAGGGGTTCGGATGATAACCTGAAAGTGGACTTTTTAGGCATAGATGCATGCTGGATAGCGGTCTATGTACTTTGTCGTAATGCCCTGATTAAATCTCATAGTACTCATCATGATATATGTATGTGCATTGTTATGCCTTCTTTATTTGTCAATTGCCCAACTGTAATTTGTTCACCCAACATCTGTTTATCTTATGGGAGAGACACCACTAGTGAACTGTGGACCCCGGTCCTATTCTTTACATCTGAAATACAATCTACTGCAATTGTTCTTTACTGTTCTTCACAAACAATCATCATCATCCACACTATACATCTAATCCTTTGTTTACAGCAAGCCGGTGAGATTGACAACCTCACTGTTACGTTGGGGCAAAGTACTGTGATTGTGTTGTGCAGGTTCCACGTTGGCGCCGGAATCTCTGGTGTTGCGCCGCACTACACTCCGCCACCAACAACCTTCAACGTGCTTCTTGGCTCCTACTGGTTCGATAACCTTGGTTTCTTACTGAGGGAAACTTACTGCTGTGCACATCACACCTTCCTCTTGGGGTTCCCAACGGACGTGTGTCTCACGCGCATCAAGACTGTTTTCTGGCGCCGTTGTCGGGGAGATCAAGACATGCTGCAAGGGGAGTCTCCCACTTCCAATCTCTTTACTTTGTTTTTGTCTTGCTTTATTTTATTTACTACTTTGTTTGCCGCACTAAAACAAAACAAAAAAAAATTAGTTGCTAGTTTTACTTTATTTACTATCTTGTTTGCGTTCTCTATATTAAAAACACAAAAAAATTAGTTAATTGCATTTACTTTGTTTTGTTATCATGTCTAGCTCTGTACCTGTTACTTCCTCACCTGAGGAATTAGTTTTTACTTTCAAACAAGGGGATGAGGAGAGTTTTAAAGATTCTTGGTCTAGAATTTTTGATTCTTATCGTAAAGCTGAACCTCAAATAACTCTAAGTTTGCTCCTTAGTAACTTTTATTTTGGGCTTATGATTCGCTATAGATATGCCTTAGATGCTGTAGTGGGAGGAGATTTCCTTCATTGCAATGGGGATCAAGCTTTTAATGCCATAAAGAAATTGGTTGCATCACATAGTTCAGCTAACAACTTTGATTCAGCTCTTATTAGCATTTATAATAGATTAAACACTCTTGAGACAAGTGCATCTTACTTGAAAGAAAATTATAGTTATGTTCGTAACCGTCTTGATCAAGTTTTAGTGAACTCTGAACCTTCAAAATGAGACCCTACTATTAAAGTTGTTATTGGTGGTGAAACTTTTCATGCCCGTTGTGATATTATGTCTGAATTTTGCCTTATGCCTAAGAGTATTTATGAATCTTTGACACTTTGGGGACTCGTTGAAGGAGAAGGAATAACTCTTATTGATAACTCTGTTATAATTCCTAAGGGAATAGCCGAGGGTGTGCATACAACCATTCTTGGAAGAACAGTATCCACTGATTATCTTGTTATTGAATGTGTAGGAACAAGACAAATCACACTTGGAAGATCCCTGCTGAAACTATTGGGAGCAGTCATAAATGTGGGAGGAGGCACCCTAAAATTCACCTCTACACCTGGAGGTAGACATGTATTCCCTAAACCAAAGAGTAAGAAAAATAATAAGAAAGGTATGCATAAAGCCCAAGGTAATGTTAATGCTTCATCTCTTGATAATACTTGATTCACACTTTCTGCGCCTAGCTGGGCGTTAAAGAAAAGCGCTTATGGGAGACAACCCATTATTTTACTACAGTACTTTATTTTATATTTGAGTCTTGGAAGTTGTTATTACTGTAGCAACCTCTCCTTATCTTTATTTTATTGCATTGTTGTGCCAAGTAAAGTCTTTGATAGTAAAGTCAATACTAGATTTGGATTACTGCGCAGAAACAGATTTCTTGCTGTCACGAATTTGGGTATGGTTCTCTGTAGGTAACTCAGAAAAATCTGCCAATTTACGTGCGTGATCCTCAGATATGTACGCAACTTTCATTCAATTTGGGCATTTTCATCTGAGCAAGTCTGGTGCCTCTAAAAAATTCGTCTTTATGGACTATTCTGTTTTGACAGATTCTGCCTTTTATTTCGCATTGCCTGTTTTGCTATGTTTGATGGATTTATTTGTTCCATTAACTTTCAGTAGCTTTGTGCAATGTCCAGAAGTGTTAAGAATGATTATTTCACCTCTGAATATATGAATTATGCACTGACCCTCTAATGAGTTTGTTTTAAGTTTGGTGTGGAGGAAGTTTTCAAGGGTCAAGAGAGGAGGATGATACAATATGATCAAGAAGAGTGAAGAGTTTAAGCTTGGGGATGCCCCCGTGGTTCATCCCTGCATATTTTAAGAAGACCCAAGCGTCTAAGCTTGGGGATGCCCAGGGCATCCCTTCTTCATCGACAACTTATCAGGTCACCTCTAGTGAAACTATATTTTTATTCAGTCACATCTTATGTGCTTTACTTGGAGCGTCTGTTTGTTTTTGTTTTTGTTTTTGTTTGAATAAGATCGGATCCTAGCATTCTTTGTTTGGGAGAGAGACACGCTCCGCTGTTTCGTATGAACACATGTGTTCTTAGCTTTATCTTTAATGTTCATTGCAAAATTTGGAATATTTCATTCATTGCTATATTGTTGGAAACAGAAAATGCCGCATGTGGTAAATGGTATAATGTCTTGAATAATGTGATACTTGGCAATTGTTGTGCTCATGTAGATCATGTTTAAGCTCTTGCATCATGTACCTTGTACCTATTAATGAATAACTACATAGAGCTTGTTAAAATTTGGTTTGCATGATTGATCTCTAGAGTCTAGATATTTTCTGGTTAAGGTGTTTGAACAACAAGGAGACAATGTAAAGTCTTATAATAGTTACAATATGTTCATATGTGAGCTTTGCTGCACCTTTTATACTTGAGTTTGCTTCAAACAACCTTGCTAGCCTAGCCTTGTATTGAGAGGAATTCTTCTCGTGCATCCAAATCCTTGAGCCAAATACTATGCCATTTGTGTCCACCATACCTACCTACCACATGGTATATCTCCGCCATTCCAAAGTACATTACTTGAGTGCTACCTTTAAATTTCTATTCTTTGCCTCTACAATATATAGCTCATGGGACAAATAGCCTTAGAAACTATTGTGGTGAAGAATATGTACTTATGTGTCTTATTTCTTAGTAAGTTGCTTGTTGAGCGGTAACCATGTTTCTGGGGACGCCATCAACTTTTACCTTTGTTGAATATCATGTGAGTTGCTATGCATGTTCGTCTTGTCTGAAGTAAGGGCTATTTTCATGATCAAATGGTTTGAGTATGCATATTGTTAGAGAAGAACATTGGGCCGCTAACTAAAGCCATGATTCATGGTGGAAGTTTCAGTTTGGACACAAAACCTCAATCTCTTATGAGAAAATTAACTGTTGTTGAATGCTTAAGCATTAAAAGTGGAGTCCATTATCTGTTGTCTATGTTGTCCCGGTATGGGTGTCTAAGTTGAGAATGATCAAAAGCGAGAAATCCAATGCGAACCTTCTCCTTAGACCCTTGTACAGGCGGCATAGAGGTACCCCTTTGTGACACTTGGTTGAAACATATTGTATGCAATGATAATCCGTGTTAATCCAAACTAATTAGGACAAGGTGCAAGCACTATTAGTATACTATGCATGAGGCTTGCAACTTATAAGATATCTTATACATAACACATATGCTTTATTACTACCGTTGACAAAATTGTTTCTTGTTTTCAAAATGAAAAGCTCTAGCACAAATATAGTAATCCATGCTTCCCTCTGCGAAGGGCCTATCTTTTACTTTATTGTTGAGTCAGTTTACCTATTCTTTCTATCTTAGAAGCAAACACTTGTATCAACTGTGTGCATTGATTCTTATATGTTTACCTATTGCACTTGTTATATTACTTTGTGTTGACAATTATCCATGAGATAAATATGTTGAAGTTGAAAGCAACCGCTGAAACTTATATCCTCTTTTGTGTTGCTTGAATGCCTTTACTTTGAATCTATTGCTTTATGAGTAACTGATATGTCTCCGACGTATCGATAATTTCTTATGTTCCATGCCACATTATTGATGTTATCTACATGTTTTATGCACACTTTATGTCATATTCGTGCATTTTCTGGAACTAACCTATTAACAAGATGCCGAAGTGCCGATTCTTGTTTTCTGCTGTTTTTGGTTTCAGAAATCCTAGTAAGGAAATATTCTCGGAATTGGACGAAATCAACGCCCGGGGGCCTATTTTTCCACGAAGCTTCCGGAAGTCCGAAGACGAAACGAAGAGGGGCCACGAGGCAGCCGGAGCATAGGGCGGCGCGGCCCCTGCCCGGCCGCGCGGCCCTATGGTCCGGGCCCCTCGCGCCGCCTCTTGACCTACCCTTCCGCCTACTTAAAGCCTCCGTGCCGAAACCCCCAGTACCGAGAGCCACGATACGGAAAACCTTCCAGAGATGCCGCCAACGCCGATCCCATCTCGGGGGATCCAGGAGATCGCCTCCGGCACCCTGCCGGAGAGGGGAATCATCTCCGGAGGACTCTACGCCGCCATGGTCGCCTCCGGTGTGATGTGTGAGTAGTCTACCCCTGGACTATGGGTCCATAGCAGTAGCTAGATGGTTGTCTTCTCCCCATTGTGCTATCATTGTCGGATCTTGTGAGCTGCCTAACATGATCAAGATCATCTATCCGTAATTCTATATGTTGCGTTTGTTGGGATCCGATGAATAGAGAATACTTGTTATGTTGATTATCAAAGCTATGTCTATGTGTTGTTTATGATCTTGCATGCTCTCCGTTATTAGTAGATGCTCGGCCAAGTTGATGCTAGTAACTCCAAGAGGGAGTATTTATGCTCGATAGTGGGTTCATGTCTCCGTGAATCTGGAGGGGTGACAAGAACCTCTAAGGTTATGGATGTGCTTGTTGCCACTAGGGATAAAACATTGGTGCTATGTTCAAGGATGTAGTCACTAGTTACATTACGCGCAATACTTAATGCAATTGTCCGTTGTTAGCAACTTAATACTTGGAGGGGTTCGGATGATAACCTGAAGGTGGACTTTTTAGGCATAGATGCATGCTTGGATGGCGGTCTATGTACTTTGTCGTAATGCCCAATTAAATCTCACTATACTCATCATGATATGTATGTGCATGGTCATGCCCTCTTTATTTGTCAATTGCCCAAGCTGTAATTTGTTCACCCAACATGCTTGTTTGTCTTATGGGAGAGACACCTCTAGTGAACTGTGGACCCCGGTCCAATTCTCTATACTTGAAATACAATCTACTGCAATACTTGTTCTACTGTTTTCTCGCAAACAATCATCTTCCACACAATACGGTTAATCCTTTGTTACAGACAAGCCGGTGAGATTGACAACCTCACTCGTTTCGTTGGGAAAAAGTACTTTGGTTGTGTTGTGCGGGTTCCACGTTGGCGCCGGAATCCCTGGTGTTGCGCCGCACTACATCCCGCCGCCATCAACCTTCAACGTGCTTCTTGGCTCCTCCTGGTTCGATAAACCTTGGTTTCTTTCGGAGGGAAAACTTGCTGCTGTGCTCATCATACCTTCCTCTTGGGGTTCCCAACGAACGTGTGAGTTACACGCCATCAAGCTAAATTTACGGCGCCGTTGCTGGGAGATCAAGACACACTGCAAGGGAGTCTCCACTTCTCAATCTCTTTACTTTGTTTTTGTCTTGCTTAGTTTTATTTACTACTTTGTTTGTTGCACTAAATCAAAATACAAAAAAATTAGTTGCTAGTTTTACTTTATTTGCTATCTTGTTTGCTATATCAAAAACACAAAAAAAATTAGTTACTTGCATTTACTTTATCTAGTTTGCTTTATTTACTTGTTGCTAAAATGGCCAACCCTGAAAATACTAAGTTGTGTGACTTCACAACCACAAATAATAATGATTTCTTATGCACACCTATTGCTCCACCTGCTACTACAGCAGAATTCTTTGAAATTAAACCTGCTTTATCGAATCTTGTTATGCGAGAGCAATTTTCCAGTGTTAGTTCCGATGATGTCTGCTGCCCATCTTAATAATTTTGTTGAACTATGCGAAATGCAAAAATATAAAGATGTAGATGGTGATATTATTAAATTAAAATTGTTCCCTTTCTCATTAAGAGGAAGAGCTAAAGATTGGTTGCTATCTCCGCCTAAGAATAGTATTGATTCATGGACTAAATGCAAGGATGCTTTTATTGGTAGATATTATCCCCCTGCTAAAATTATATCTTTGAGGAGTAGCATAATGAATTTTAAACAATTAGATACTGAACATGTTGCTCAAGCTTGGGAAAGAATGAAATCTCTTGGTTAAAAACTGCCCAACCCATGGACTGACTACTTGGATGATCATCCAAACCTTCTATGCAGGACTAAATTTTTCTTCACGGAATTTATTGGATTCAGCTGCTGGAGGTACCTTTATGTCCATCACTCTTGGTGAAGCAACAAAGCTTCTTGATAATATGATGATCAATTACTCCGAATGGCACACGGAAAGAGCTCCACAAGGTAAGAAGGTAAATTCTGTCGAAGAAACCTCTTCCTTGAGTGATAAGATTGATGCTATTATGTCTATGCTTGTGAATGATAGGACTAATATTGATCCTAATAATGTTCCATTAGCTTCATTGGTTGCACAAGAAGAACATGTTGATGTAAACTTCATTAAAAATAATAATTTCAACAACAATGCTTACCGGAACAATTCTAGTAACAACTATAGGCCATATCCTTATAATAATGGCAACGGCTATGGTAATTCTTATGGGAATTCTTACAACAATAATAGGAGTTCACCCCCTGGACTTGAAGCCATGCTTAAAGAATTTATTAGTACACAAACTGCTTTTAACAAATCTGTTGAAGAAAAGCTTGGGAAAATTGATATACTTGCTTCTAAAGTCGATAGTCTTGCTGCTGATGTTGATCTTTTGAAATCGAAAGTTTTGCCTAATGAAAATCATCATAATAAAATTGTTACTACAGCAAATGCCATTCAAGTTAGAATTAATGAGAATATAAGATTAATGGCTGAACTGCGTGCTAGGTGGGATAGAGAAGAAAAAGAAAAACTAGCTAAAGAGAAGAATGTAGCTAAAGTTTGGACTATTACCACCACTAGTAATGCTAATGCTACACATGTTGCTGCACCTCCTACTAATAATAATAAAAGAATTGGTGTTAGCAATGTTTCCACTTCTAATGCAAAGCGCGAGAAACTGCTCGAAGCTGCTAAAACTGCTGAAACCGCTCTGTGATAAAGCTGCTGAAATTTTTTCCAACATTGGGGATGATGATCCCATTGCTTTAGATTATAATGGTTTGAATTTTGATGATTGCCACATCTCTGAAGTCATAAAGTTCTTGCAAAAACTTGCTAAAAGTCCTAATGCTAGTGCTATAAATTTGGCTTTCACACATCATATTAGAAATGCTCTCATAAAAGCTAGAGAAGAGAAACTAGAGCGCGAAGCCTCGATTCCTAAAAAGCTAGAGGATGGTTGGGAGCCCATCATTAAGATGAAGGTTAAAGATTTTGATTGTAATGCTTTATGTGATCTTGGTGCAAGTATTTCGTTATGCCTAAGAAAATTTATGATATGCTTGACTTGCCACCGCTGAAAAATTGTTATTTGGATGTTAATCTTGCTGATCATTCTACAAAGAAACCTTTGGGTAAAGTTGATAATGTTCGCATTACCGTTAACAATAACCTTGTTCCCGTTGATTTTGTTGTCTTGGATATTGAATGCAATGCATCTTGTCCCATTATATTGGGAAGACCTTTTCTTCGAACTGTTGGTGCTATCATTGATATGAAGGAAGGTAATATAAAATATCAATTTCCTCTCAAGAAAGGTATGGAACACTTCCCTAGAAAGAGAATGAAGGTACCTTTTGATTCTATTATGAGAACAAATTATGATGTTGACACTTCGTCTCTTGATAATACTTGATACACACTTTACGCGCCTAGCTGAAAGGCGTTAAAGAAAAGCGCTTATGGGAGACAACCCATGTTTTTACCTACAGTACTTTGTTTTTATTTTGTGTCTTGGAAGTTGTTTACTACTGTAGCAACCTCTCCTTATCTTAGTTTTGTGTTTTGTTGTGCCAAGTTAAGCCGTTGATAGAAAAGTAAGTACTAGATTTGGATTACTGCGCAGTTCCAGATTTCTTTGCTGTCAAGAATCTGGGTCCACCTCCCTGTAGGTAGCTCAGAAAATTAAGCCAATTTACGTACATGATCCTCAGATATGTACGCAACTTTCATTCAATTTGAGCATTTTCATTTGAGCAAGTCTGGTGCCATTTTAAAATTCGTCAATACGAACTGTTCTGTTTTGACAGATTCTGCCTTTTATTTCGCATTGCCTCTTTTGCTATGTTGGATGAATTTCTTTGATCCACTAATGTCCAGTAGCATTATGCAATGACCAGAAGTGTTAAGAATGATTGTGTCACCTCTGAATATGTTAATTTTTATTGTGCACTAACCCTCTAATGAGTTGTTTCGAGTTTGGTGTGGAGGAAGTTTTCAAGGATCAAGAGAGGAGTATGATGCAACATGATCAAGGAGAGTGAAAGCTCTAAGCTTGGGGATGCCCGGTGGTTCACCCCTGCATATATTAAGAAGACTCAAGCGTCTAAGCTTGGGGATGCCCAAGGCATCCCCTTCTTCATCGACAACATTATCGGGTTCCTCCCCTGAAACTATATTTTTATTCCATCACATCTTATGTGCTTTTTCTTGGAGCGTCGGTTTGTTTTTGTTTTTGTTTTGTTTGAATAAAATGGATCCTAGCATTCACTTTATGGGAGAGAGACACTCTCCGCTGTAGCATATGGACAAGTATGTCCTTGGTTTCTACTCATAGTATTCATGGCGAAGTTTCTCCTTCGTTAAATTGTTATATGGTTGGAATTGGAAAATGATACATGTAGTAATTGCTATTAATGTCTTGGGTAATGTGATACTTGGCAATTGTTGTGCTCATGATTAAGCTCTTGCATCATATGCTTTGCACCCATTAATGAAGAAATACATAGAGCATGCTATAATTTGGTTTGCATATTTGATTTCTCTAAGGTCTAGATAATTTCTAGTATTGAGTTTGAAAAACAAGGAAGACGGTGTAGAGTCTTATAATGTTTTCAATATGTCTTTTATGTGAGTTTTGCTGCACCGGTTCATCCTTGTGTTTGTTTCAAATAAGCCTTGCTAGCCTAAACCTTGTATCGAGAGGGAATACTTCTCATGCATCCAAAATACTTGAGCCAACCACTATGCCATTTGTGTCCACTATACCTACCTACTACATGGTATTTTCTGCCATTCCAAAGTAAATTGCTTGAGTGCTACCTTTAAAATTCCATCATTCACCTTTGCAATATATAGCTCATGGGACAAATAGCTTAAAAACTATTGTGGTATTGAATATGTAATTATGCACTTTATCTCTTAATAAGTTGCTTGTTGTGCGATAACCATGTTCACTGGGGACGCCATCAACTACTCTTTGTTGAATTTCATGTGAGTTGCTATGCATGTCCATCTTGTCTGAAGTAAGAGCGATCTACCACCTTATGGTTAAGCATTCATATTGTTAGAGAAGAACATTGGGCCGCTAACTAAAGCCATGATCCATGGTGGAAGTTTCAGTTTTGGACATATATCCTCAATCTCAAATGAGAAAATTATTAATTGTTGCTACATGCTTATGCATAAAAGAGGAGTCCATTATCTGTTGTCTATGTTGTCCCGGTATGGATGTCTAAGTTGAAGAATAATCAATAGCGAGAAATCCAATGCGAGCTTTCTCCTTAGACCTTTGTACGAGGCGGCATAGAGGTACCCCTTTGTGACACTTGGTCAAAACATGTGCATTGTGATGATCCGGTAGTCCAAGCTAATTAGGACAAGGTGCGGGCACTATTAGTACACTATGCATGAGGCTTGCAACTTATAAGATATAATTTACATGATACATATGCTTTATTACTACCGTTGACAAAATTGTTTCATGTTTTCAAAATCAAAGCTCTAGCACAAATATAGCAATCGATGCTTTTCCTCTATGGAGGACCATTCTTTTACTTTCAATGTTGAGTCGGTTCACCTATTTCTCTCCACCTCAAGAAGCAAACACTTGTGTGAACTGTGCATTGATTCTTACATACTTGCTTATTGCACTTATTATATTACTCTATGTTGACAATATCCATGAGATATACATGTTACAAGTTGAAAGCAACCGCTGAAACTTAATCTTCCTTTGTGTTGCTTCAATACCTTTACTTTGAATTATTGCTTTATGAGTTAACTCTTATGCAAGACTTATTGATGCTTGTCTTGAAGTGCTATTCATGAAAAGTCTTTGCTTTATGATTCACTTGTTTACTCATGTCATATACATTGTTTTGATCGCTGCATTCACTACATATGCTTTACAAATAGTATGATCAAGGTTATGATGGCATGTCACTCCGGAAATTATACGTGTTATCGTTTTACCTGCTCGGGACAAGCAGAACTAAGCTTGGGGATGCTGATACGTCTCCGACGTATCGATAATTTCTTATGTTCCATGCCACATTATTGATGTTATCTACATGTTTTATGCACACTTTATGTCATATTCGTGCATTTTACGGAACTAACCTATTAACAAGATGCCGAAGTGCCGATTCTGTTTTCTGCTGTTTTTGGTTTCAGAAATCCTAGTAAGGAAATATTCTCGGAATTGGACGAAATCAACGCCCGGGGGCCTATTTTTCCACGAAGCTTCCGGAAGTCCGAAGACGAAACGAAGAGGGGCCACGAGGCAGCCGGAGCATAGGGCGGCGCGGCCCCTGCCCGGCCGCGCGGCCCTATGGTGCAGGCTCCTCGCGCCGCCTCTTGACCTACCCTTCCGCCTACTTAAAGCCTCCGTGACGAAACCCCTAGTACCGAGAGCCACGATACGGAAAACCTTCCAGAGACGCCGCCAACGCCGATCCCATCTCGGGGGATCCAGGAGATCGCCTCCGGCACCCTGCCGGAGAGGGGAATCATCTCCCGGGAGGACTCTACGCCGCCATGGTCGCCTCCGGTGTGATGTGTGAGTAGTCTACCCCTGGACTATGGGTCCATAGCAGTAGCTAGATGGTTGTCTTCTCCCCATTGTGCTATCATTGTCGGATCTTGTGAGCTGCCTAACATGATCAAGATCATCTATACTGTAATTCTATATGTTGCGTTTGTTGGGATCCGATGAATAGAGAATACTTGTTATGTTGATTATCAAAGCTATGTCTATGTGTTGTTTATGATCTTGCATGCTCTCCGTTATTAGTAGATGCTCTGGCCAAGTTGATGCTAGTAACTCCAAGAGGGAGTATTTATGCTCGATAGTGGGTTCATGTCTCCGTGAATGCGGAGGGGTGACAAGAACCTCTAAGGTTATGGATGTCTTGTTGCCACTAGGGATAAAACATTGGTGCTATGTTCAAGGATGTAGTCACTAGTTACATTACGCGCAATACTTAATGCAATTGTCCGTTGTTAGCAACTTAATGCTTGGAGGGGTTCGGATGATAACTCTGAAGGTGGACTTTTTAGGCATAGATGCATGCTTGGATGTCGGTCTATGTACTTTGTCGTAATGCCCAATTAAATCTCACTATACTCATCATGATATGTATGTGCATGGTCATGCCCTCTTTATTTGTCAATTGCCCAACTGTAATTTGTTCACCCAACATGCTGTTTGTCTTATGGGAGAGACACCTCTAGTGAGCTGTGGACCCCGGTCCAATTCTCTATACTTGAAATACAATCTACTGCAATACTTGTTCTACTATTTTACTGCAAACAATCATCTTCCACACAATACGGTTAATCCTTTGTTACAGCAAGCCGGTGAGATTGACAACCTCAGCTGTTTCGTTGGGACAAAGTACTTTGGTTGTGTTGTGCGGGTTCCACGTTGGCGCCGGAATCCCTGGTGTTGCGCCGCACTACATCCCGCCGCCATCAACCTTCAACGTGCTTCTTGGCTCCTCCTGGTTCGATAAACCTTGGTTTCTTTCTGAGGGAAAACTTGCTGCTGTGCTCATCATACCTTCCTCTTGGGGTTCCCAACGAACGTGTGAGTTACACGCCATCAGTAACTCTTATGCAAGTCTTATTGATGCTTGTCTTGAAAGTACTATTCATGAAAAGTCTTTGCTATATGATTCATTTGTTTACTCATTATCTTCATTGTTGCTTCGAATCGCTGCATTCATCTCATATGCTTACAATAGTATGATCAAGATTATGATAGCATGTCACTTCAGAAATTATCTTTGTTATCGTTTACCTACTCGAGGGCGAGTAGGAACTAAGCTTGGGGATGCTTGATACGTCCCAAACGTATCTATAATTTCTTATGTTCCATGCTACTTTTATGATGATACTCACATGTTTTATACACATTATATGTCATTATTATGCATTTTCCGGCACTAACCTATTGACGAGATGTCGAAGAGCCGATTGCTATTTTCTGCTGTTTTTGGTTTCTGAAATCCTAGTAAGGAAATATTCTCGGAATTGGACAAAATCAACGCCCAGGGGCCTATTTTTCCACGAATCTTCCAGAAGTCCGAAGAGGAAACGAAGTGGGGCCACGAGGTGGCCACACAACAGGGCGGCGCGGCCCAAGCCCTGGCCGCGCCGGCCTGTTGTGTGGGCCCCTCGAGACGCCCCTTGACCTACCCTTCCGCCTACATATAATCTTCGTCGCGAAACCCCCAGTACCGAGAGCCACGATACGGAAAACCTTCCAGAGATGCCACCGCCGCCAATCCCATCTCGGGGGATTCAGGAGATCGCCTCCGGCACCCTGCCGGAGAGGGGAATCATCTCCCGGAGGTCTCTTCATCGCCATGATCGCCTCCGGATCGATGTGTGAGTAGTCCACCCCTGGACTATGGGTCCATAGCGGTAGCTAGATGGTTGTCTTCTCCTCATTGTGCTATCATGTTAGATCTTGTGAGCTGCCTATCATGATCAAGATCATCTATCTGTAATGCTACATGTTGTGTTTGTTGGGATCCGATGAATATTGAATACTATGTCAAGTTGATTATCAATCTATCATATATGTTATTTATGTTCTTGCATGCTCTCCGTTGCTAGTATAGGCTCTGGCCAAGTTGATACTTGTGACTCCAAGAGGGAGTATTTATGCTCGATAGTGGGTTCCTGCCTCCATTAAATCTGGGACGGTGATGAGAAAGTTCTAAGGTTGTGGATGTCTTGTTGCTACTAGGGATAAAACATCGATGCTTTGTCTAAGGATATTTGTGTTGATTACATTACGCACCATACTTAATGCAATTGTCTCGTTGCTTGCAACTTAATACCGGAAGGGGTTCGGATGATAACCTGAAAGTGGACTTTTTAGGCATAGATGCATCTTTGGATAGCGGTCTATGTACTTCGTCGTAATGCCTCGATTAAATCTCATAGTACTCATCATGATATATGTATGTGCATTGTTATGCCTTCTTTATTTGTCAATTGCCCAAGCTGTAATTTGTTCACCCAACATCTGTTTATCTTATGGGAGAGACACCACTAGTGAGCTGTGGACCCCGGTCCTATTCTTTACATCCGAAATACAATCTACTGCAATTGTTCTTTACTTGTCCTTCGCAAACAATCATCATCATCCACACTATACATCTAATCCTTTATTTACGAGCAAGCCGGTGAGATTGACAACCTCACCGTTACGTTGGGGCAAAGTACTTGTGATTGTGTTGTGCAGGTTCCACGTTGGCGCCGGAATCCCTGGTGTTGCGCCGCACTACACTCCGCCACCAACAACCTTCAACGTGCTTCTTGGCTCCTACTGGTTCGATAACCTTGGTTTCTTACTGAGGGAAAACTTACTGCTGTGCACATCACACCTTCCTCTTGGGGTTCCCAACGGACGTGTGTCTCACGCGCATCAATGACAACAACCACGTAATCAACCTAGAACCCTTTAAAAGATCGGCAGTGACTTGCGCCAACCGACTCCTGAAGTTGGTAGATGAAGCACAGGCTAACAGAACTTCCGAAGCTGCTCCTGAGTCGTCATCAGTGCCTCCCTGAACTTTTGCTTTAAAGATTTGTAATCGGGATTACTTGCACATTAATTTAGACCCATTTTACTTCGGCTCTGTTGCCAATTCAAACGCTCTTTTAAATGTAATATATACGCCCAGCGCTCCCGATGGGAGTTTTTTTTTAATGTTAATGCTGGCCTGAACTGGGGATTGTACTGCAGATTCCTTCATCTTCTTCCCATGCCGAACTTTTTCCAAACCCTTCGAGTAATGATGAATCAGACCTTGTTCGCCGCTTACGTGACCAAATGTCTTGTTTAAATAAAGACATCACTTCACTTCGCGCGATGGCAGCCTTGGTGAAGAAAAAGGGAGAGATAGCGACCGCTATCGAACAGTACGCTCTCGATGGTCTTCATGTTGCTACCGAAAGTTTGGGCTGTAAGTGTTAGCCCATCTTCTGATTTCTGACATATCTTGAATGTTCTTTTAACTGACACTGGTTCCTTTTTCAGTCGTAGCTTCAGATGCAACTGAGGAGAACAAGAAGATCCATGAAGAGGTCGAGGCGATGACTGACGTTGCGCACCTGAAGCACGATTTATGGCTGCATCGTCCGAAGGCTGTTATCATGGCGAAGTTTAAGTACCGGGTGGGGAAGGTGCACTATTATTTTGATAAGTTCCACGCTCATCTCACGATGGTTTGGAACACCTTGTTCCCTCTGGACCAAGCTCCCGAAACTTTATCTGCCTTGTTCACCCGATTCAAGTCTCCCGAAAGGATTCGACAATTGGTGCGGAAAGAGCTTCTGGCTGGTGCTGAGCTTGCCTTTGCTTCGATATTGGCGAGCCATCCGTCTTTAGACTTGAAAGCCGTAGCAAATACTGAGAGGGATTTAGGCCAATATTATGATGTTGCCAGGGGTCCTGCTTACACCATTGTTTCTCGGATGGAATCATGCCTGGAGAAGGATCTGAATGCCCACTGGGACCGGGGAGCCCGATCATGAATGTAATAGCCTTATTCCTGCATAGAACTGTTTTGCATAAATTTACTGCGTACGTTGCACGCTATGTTTAGTTTGATTGATATTGTCGAGGGCGGCTGAGTGATCAGTTCAACCTGCTCTCTCGACGACTTCGTTGAATTTATGCAATGTTATTGCGAAGCCTGTATGTTTATTTTTTAAGAGCGAGACCCATCGACTTAATCGAGGGAATTAGACGCTTGGCTTCGTCACGCGGTGCACCGGTTTGAGCCTTATTTTGTGATAATGTAACCATCGACTGCAGCACTCGTGTATTTTCTCGAGGCTTGGATTGGTTGTTTTTGTGCATCATTAATCTTAGCTCCCGTTGAGAGTATTTAATTAATGACACTGTGTAAGCGTATTTTTTAGGCCAGCGCTCCCGATGGGAGTAAGAGCCGATGATAGGGCCTCATACGGTATGTTCGGATGATAAGGCCTGGAGCAAGAAAAAAGGTAGAAAACCTGATTAGAACTTTTATTCATAATGCAAAAGCAACCTTAAGGGCTGTCGAGTAATTAAAAACAATCGTATCCTATGTATAGAACCGTCGCAAATGTGCGATATTCCATGGATTCTCAACGTCTTTTCCTGAAGCTGGGTTTTTGAGCCGGTAGGCTCCTCCTGGTATCACTTCAGTGATGATATACGGTCCTTCCCATGGGGATTCAAGTTTCAAGGGTCTCTCCTGCTTCAGCCGAAGCACCATATCCCCGACGCTAAAGCTTCGGCTGCGTATTCGTCGACTGTGATAATTTCTCAGCGCCTGCTGGTATACCGTTGTTCTTGCCAAGGCAATATCTCGCGCCTCGTCGAGGAGGTCCACAGCGTCCTGTAGCGCGATATTGGAAGAAGACTCCGTGTATGCTGTCACCCGAGGTGCTTCAAACCGAACGTCGGCTGGCAAGACTGCCTCGGCTCCATGCACCAGGAAGAATGGGGTGTACTGAGTCGACCTGTTAGGCGTAGTACGCAAACTCCAAAGTACGGATGGTAACTCTTCGACCCAAGCTCCAGCAGCACCTGTAAGGCGTTTCTTGAGGCCATCCCCTGTGAGACCGTTGATCCTTTCCACCTGGCTGTTGGTCTGTGGGTGGGCCACTGATGCAAACTTTAGTTTGATTCCTCCGTCATCGCAAAAATTTTCTAAACTCTTTGGAGTCAAAGTTGGTTCCGTTGTCTGTGACGATACTGTGAGGCATACCAAATCGACATGTTATTCCCCTGAAGAATTGTACTGCTGTTTTCGCTTTCTGGTTTCGCACCGGTACTGCCTCGATCCACTTTGTGAATTTGTCGACCGCGACCAATAGATACGTGTGTCCTCCAGGCGATGATCTCGGCAGCGGTCCAACTTGGTCGAGTCCCCATTGAGCGAACGGCCACGCCAGAGGTATCGTCATCAGGTCTGTGGCAGGGACATGTGGTTTTGGTGAAAATCGCTGACAGGGATCGCACTTCATGACCAGATCTCGAGCATCCGACGCTGCTGTTGGCCAGTAAAATCCTGCTCTGAAGGCCTTCGCCACGAGGGCCCTGCTTCCTGCGTGATGTCCGCAAGTTCCTTCGTGTATCTCGCGCAATAGTGCTCTTCCGTCGTCAATGGCAATGCACCTTTGGAAAATACCGGAAATGCTGTGCTTGTAAAGTTCACCGTTTACTATGGTGAAGGCTTTCGAACGCCTAACGATTCGTCTTGCTTCTACCGGATCCTCTGGTATCTCCTGCTTCGTTAGATACGCTAGGAACGGCTTGGTCCATAGTGGCTCGAGGAGGAGGACTTGTTCGGCAGGAGGAGTTGGAGATTCTTCGGCAGCTTGCTGCGAGCTTGCCTCCAACTCATCAGTCGACGGTTCTGGAGGTGCCGACGCCTTTTCTTTTATTGATCGCTGAGTGATCACTTCGTAAAACACTCCGTCTGGAATAGGGGAGCACATGGACCCGATGTTTGCCAAAGTGTCGGCTTCCTCGTTGTTGGCTCTGCCAATATGCTTGAGCTCACATCCTTCGAATTTAGCTTCCATATTTTGATACAGCTGCCGATAGGCGATCATGTTATCGCTGACCGCGTCGCACAAGTTCATCGACTGCTGCACCACCAAGTTTGAATCTCCATAGATTTCCAGACGAGTTGCCCCGCATGCCTTTGCCATTTTCATTCCGTGCAGCAGCGCTTCGTATTCTGCTTCATTGTTCGTCGGTAGTGAGAAATTCATACGTAGTATGTACTTCATCTTATCTCCCTGCGGTGATATCAGCACCACTCCTGCTCCTGCACCTGTGCTTCGTTTTGACCCGTCAAAGTACATTATCCACGATCCCGACATGTCGGGTGCTTCGCCGGTGTCTGTGATTGGATCCAGTCTGCCACGAAATCTGGGAGGATTTGGGATTTTATCGCTGTTCGATTGACGTAGGTTATATCGTGTGGCGCTATCTCGATAGCCCATTGGGACACTCGACCTGTGGCCTCTGGGTTGGTCATTATGTTCTTCAGTGGTGCTTCGCTCACGACGATAATCGGGTGCTCTGTGAAGTAGTGCCGTAACTTGCGAGCTGACCTCCACACTGCGTATGCCAGCTTCTGATGATGGGGGTACCTCTGTCTTGCGGATGTGAGCACTTCACTGAGGTAGTAAACGGGCCTTTGCACGCCATGAACTCTCCATGCTTCTTCTCGCTCGACAACCAAGATGCTGCTAAAGACTTGGGCTGTCGCAGCTATATACATTAGCAGTGTTTCCTTCTCCCGTGGGGTTACAAGGACTGGAGATGTCGACAAGATTTTCTTCAGATTGTCGAAGGATTCCTGCGCCTCCTTTGTCCACTCGAACTTTTCTGATTTTTTCATCAAATTGTAGAAGGGCAAAGCTTTTTCCCTAGCTTGGCGATGAACCTGCTGAGCGCTGCTAATCGTCCTGCCAGTTGCTGCACTTGGTGCAGATTCTTTGGCGGCTCCATGTCGAGAATAGCTTTGATCTTCAAAGGGTTGGCTTCAATCCCCCTAGCCGAGATGAAGTACCCTAGTACTTGCCCTCCTGGCACTCCGAAGAAACATTTTTTGGGATTCAACTTGATTTTATACTTGTCTAAGTTGTCAAAAGTTTCCCGCAAATCATCGACGAGAGTGGCAATGTGCTTCGTTTTCACCACGATATCGTCAATGTAGACTTCGATGTTTCTCCCGATCTGCTCTCCAAGGCAAGCCTGCATGCAACGTTGATAAGTTGCTCCTGCGTTGTTTAACCCGAATGTCATGACGTTGTAACAGAAAACGCCGTGTGGGGTGATGAACGCGGTTAGCTCCTGGTCTTCTTTCTTCAGCTTGATCTGATTATATCCGGGGTACGCATCAAGGAAGGAGAGGCGATCACATCCGGCTGTGGAGTCAACTATCTGATCAATGTGAGGCAGAGGGAAGTGGTCCTTCGGATAGTGTTTGTTGAGGCTGGTGTAATCGATACACATACGCAGAGCGGTGGTGTCCTTTTTGGGCACCATAACAGGGTTGGCCACCCACTCAAATTCCTTGAGCTCTCGGATGAATCCTGCTTTACGGAGTCGATTGACTTCCTCGCCAATTGCTCTTCTCTTAGGCTCAGAAAATCGGCGCATCGACTGCTGCACTGGTTTGGCTATCGGGTCAACATTAAGGGCGTGCTCAGCGAGTTCCATGGGGATACCTGGCATGTCGGATGGTTCCCATGCAAATATCTCCCAGCACTCACGGAGGAATTCGATGAGCGCGCCTTCCTATGCGACCGTAAGGTCAGCCGACGTATTGACCGTTTTCTTCGGGTCAGTGGGATGCACCTGCAGCTTCTTGGCTTCCTTTGTAGCATTGAATTCATCGGATCTTACGTTTCGATTGTCGGCTGGTGGTTGCATATGATCTGTGGCAGCGTCAATTGCATTGAGTTCTTCCTTGGCACCGAACTTCGAAGCGATCTTCTGGAACTCCCTATCGCAGGTGTCTGATCGAGCAAAGCTCCCATGAACGGTTATTGGGGTCCCGTTGTTGCCTGGCATCTTCAGTTTTAGGTACGCATAGTGAGGTACGGCCATGAATTTGGCAAACGCGGGCCTGCCGAGGATGGCGTGATATTGAGACTCCCAGTCGACTACTTCGAACTCGATCTTCTCCTTCCTGAAATTGTTGGGTGTTCCAAAGACTACATCCAGTGATGTTTTACCAAGGGAATAAGCGGGTCGAGTCGGTATGATGCCATCGAACCCTGTGTCAGATTCTCTTAGCATGCCGACTGTTAAACCCATTGCTCTCATTGTGTTTGCGAATAGTAGGTTTAAGCCACTTCCTCCATCCATGAATACCTTGCTCATGTTGTACCCTCCAATCTGCGCCTCAAGGACAAGGGCTGCGTGACCTGGTCTAGGGACGGCTTTCGGGTGGTCTGTCCTGTCGAAGGAGATACTTTGCTCCGACCAGTCGATAAATTCGGGTGTGTCAACCATAGCTACTTCTGCATACTTCACTTCTCCCGAGAATTTCTTGATTTCCCTTTTTGAAAAGCTGGTTTTATGGATCATGTTGACCTGTCCGTGTGGCTCTGGGAATGCTTCGGCTGGTACATACTCCTCTCTCTCCATTGGTTCGTACGGCTCTGGTACATACGGTTCCGGCGGATGGCCGTAAGATCTTGCCCACTTCTCCATCATGTGAACTCTTGATATAGCTTCGGCTCTAAGATCATCGCAGAACTGTCGAATCTCCAAGAAGTGTCGGCAGTTCCTTAGTAGGTGACTGGATTTCTCTCGACCATCCTTCGGATCAATGTAGGAGTGGAGGTAACATGGTGCCTCGAGTTGCTCTGTAGCCGATAAACATGGCGAACGGGTGCGACCGTGGATCGGTTGCATGTCCTGCTGCCCTCGTTCAGACTGGCGAGGGTAAGTCGCTGTTCGTTCTTCCTCTCCACGGTGCGAATCCCTTCGTCTTTTCCTTCGTCCCGTTGCGAGGTCGAAACTTCCTCGGTTGCCTCCCTGCGCGTTTCTGGGCGGGATCTCCAAGGTTGCCGCCGGGACGTCACCTGCCGAGACTGAGGTTCTTGAGCCAGATGTACTTGCCCTAGGGAGGCGAAGAAAGCCTCCGGAGTCGATGATGAAGTGAACGCCTCCGAAAGTTGTGGTCATGCTGTCATGCGAGTCTGCAGAGATCGGATGTGGCGGCTCGAGATGTGGTATGAACTCAAAGGATCCGCAGCGGATCGGGTCTTCTGGATCTGGTGGCGTTGGCGACTCGAGTACGAACGCCGCATACGTGACTGGTATTGCCGATGACCTGCCTTGTGCCGACAGGTTTCCCACAGACAGCGCCAATTGTCGAGGGTGCTCCTCGGCAATGCCCTCCGATAGGGGCTTAGGGTTGATGGAATCCTGCAAGCTGACACGAGACATCGGTTCACAGACAAGCGAGGAGAGCGATTTACCCAGGTTCGGGGCCCTCGATGAGGTAAAACCCTTACGTCCTGCCTGTCTGTTCTTGATTATGATGATAATGGGTTACAATGGGGTGCCGAATAGTTCGGCTGTGATCTCGTCGAGATGACTAAGTACTAGGGTAACCTAGTTCTAAACTTACGTTGGCTAAGATCGCTAAGATTGATCGTGTCCCTCGACAGCCCCTCTCCTGGCCTTTATATAGGAGGCCAGGTCTCAAGAGGTCTAATCGAGTACGACTAGGTTTACAGTAGATCTATCTCCAGACTTTCCTTGTTCGGCTCCTTCCGTGTCTTGTACTTCAAGGAATCTTCCGCCGCACCGTCCTAGCGGCCCACCTCACCATTGAGTACCTTCATGGGCCTCCAACTAGGAAATATAGGATAAGGCAACATTGGTTAGCCGAAGGGTAATGCCCACGTCATTTAGTTTTTGACTTATAATATCAATTTTTTCTTTGATTGATAATGTTTTATCGCTATGCATGATTATGGCCATTACTGCTCTCTTAGTTGGTCGCTCCCAGTCTTTTGCTAGTGTCCGCATGTACTGAGTATGAGCTCTACTCGTGCATCCAACCACCAATAACCAAAGTTTACCAATTGTGTCCACCATATCTACCTACTAGCATTATTTCTATTCCAAGTATATTCATCATATTTTTATTTATCTTCCAAATTAAATTTTGGCATGAGAAAATTAGTTAGTAAAGCTCTCACGAACTTGATGGGACATTTACTTTCTTGCACTTAATAAACTTGATCATTGTGACTATCTTATGAAGTTCATATGTTTGCAAATTGCGATTTGGGAGTTAGCACAACCATGCTTTATGGGGAACGCTTTCAACGTTGCACTTATTCATATTTAGTTGATGTCATGTTCTTTTGTTTATGGATGCCCAGCGGTGCGAAATAAAATGGAAACTTGTAAGTCCATGGAGTTTGTATATGTGTTAGAGAAACGCCTGGGCCGCTAATCTAAGATATGCATCATTCATGGTGGAAATTTACAGTGAACCATAGTGAGCATTCTATGAAGCATTTTCAATAAAAAGCTATACCCGTAGTAAATAAAAAATTGCTGAGATGCTCATTGTCAGTTTGTCTTGTAATTTTGGCATGGGATTGCTCCTACAAGAGTACTTCCATATCATGGGGAAGGAGGTACCCCATTGGCGGTTCTCGATGATACATGTATACTTACAATAACAAGAACTTATTTGGGAGCTAAGTTGAGTAGCATGAGGTTTAGGTACTCGTATTCAAGGGGCATGAGATTTTTAACTTGTGATTTGTCAAGCATATAGCTCATATTTGCCATCACATTAACTTTAACAATTCAATATGCTTATGATAGGGGCAATGAGAGCTCAAAGCTAATGAGTACCATACTTTTTGGAAGGTTTATAAAACTTGTTAATCTTGCTTACTCTGCAAAGATTCTTTCTTTTACTTTTATGCTGAGTCTTCACCTTCTTCTTTATGCACCAATTAAGAGACCATAGTTGTCATTCTTAGTGCAATGTGCATAGTCCCAAAATTATTATTGGTTGATTCATCATTATGCTATTGCTTGTTCTTAAATTACTTGTATCTAGTCACCCTTTGAACTTCGAAGGTGTCCTAGAATTTATGTTTTGCTACTTCATAAAGGACATGTTGAGTACCACTTTGCTATGTTTTCTCATAAACAAACAGTTGATTTCAATGCACAATTATTCATGATCCTTTTTTTGAGTTACTTCTCATGTTATAATATAGTTGCTAAGTTCTATCGAATTATATCTATCATGCCTATGTTTAGTGTACTTTGATCCCAGATTACAATGCTTTACAATAACTTGATCAAGATTGTGTTGTCTTCATATCACCTCAAAAAATATTTTTGTTATCACTTACCTACTCTAGGACGAGCAGGAGTTAAGCTTGGGAATGCTTGATACGTTGCAAACGTATCTATAATTTTTTATGCTCAATGCTTGTTTTACACCAATTTATATATGTTTTGCTCTTGCTTCATTGCACTTTTATACATTTTCCGGCACTAACCTATTAACAAGATTCCATAGTGCCAGTTCCCTATTTTCTGTTATTTTGTATTTCAGAAAAGTTGTACAGGAAATATTCTAGAAATTAGACGAAGCAAAAGCCAAAGTCAATATTTTACCGTAACGAAAATGAAGTCCGAAGGGGTGACAAAGAAAGGCAACAGGGCGGCCAGACCACACCTAGGAGCGGCATGGCCTAGGCCCGCGCCTAGGGGTGGTGTGGGCCCCCTAGCCTCCACCGACCTCGCCCTTCCGCCTATTTATTCACGATCTCGGGGAAAACCTAAACACCCAAGTCTCCATCCACGAAAAGTTCTGCCGCGGCCGCCATTGCACACCCTAGCTCGGGAGGGTTATGACGCTCTTCCCGGCACCCTGCCGGAGGGGGAAATCATCGCCGGAGGCATCTACATCCCCATGTCCGCTGTCAACACCCGGATTTTTAAGTCCAGATGCCTATTATGCCATTCATCGCAATCCCAGGAATATTGTTTTTGCGAGACATAATAGATTGATATCACAACACATCATTCATTACAACCCATAATCGTCTTACAACAAAGGATCACATGATCCAGTCTTAATACATCATAGTGGATCTAGAGACCATATTACAAAACACATAGCGGAAGCGAAGTAGCGATCGTGGTTCATCTATTCCACAGGCAACTGTTGATGTCAGGAGTGGTCCTAGTTGTCGTAGACGTCCTGCTGTCCATCTTCCTCGTACTGCTGTTCCTCTTCATAGTCTGGCCATTTGAATAGCCAGGGACAAAGCCATGAGTACTTTAAAGTACTCGCAAACTAATACTAGTGTAAGCACTATCAACTATAGTAAGGGGTGCTAAGCTCTAAGTTTATTTGCATAAAGCCAATTTTAGTTCACAAACATTTAGTAAAAGCCTCTTCATTTGCTAACTAACTCAAGTGGGAACATTAGTGTCATTCCCACAACTTTGTTGTAGTTCAAGTCAAATTCACCATTCACTTTTCAAGTCATAAGTCACCCTTCACATGTCACATTTTTGAAAAGTTCTGATGACGGAACAGTACGGCCTTTCCAACCGTCCTTAACCGTGGACGCGGCTATTCGAATAGTTTTACACTCTGCAGAGGTTGCACACTTGTGCCACAACATTTGATTACATCCGTCAGGGATAACTCTGAATAATCGTAACTCAGTACGCGGATCATCAACCATAACCTTTCACTTACATATCCTAGTATAGGCACCTCTCCCCATGAGCTTGGCCTCCCAGTGAAGACAGACAGTCAGCCTGGGAACTGCACAGGGTTTGGGCCGGACATTCACCTCATTTCACGTCATTTCACATCATTTCTTTTGTGGTAGAGGCAGCTTTCGGCATAACCCCGATGACGCTTGTTTAGAGGGAACCCATACTAAGACACATAAACTTCCAGTTAAGCCCTACCCATAATCAGGTATTGTGGGGGTAGTTGTAAATTGGAAATGGTATCGCATCCGAACCCAACCATCAGTTTTTGTAAAGTTCACCATGTCATTCACCAGTCATATTCACCTTCAAAATATTTCAATAGAATGAATCATCATTCCAAGGTTTTCAAAGTCATTTCATTTCACAAGTTCCCATGTAGAGTAGTCAATTTAATTTGTTAGCACTAGCAACTAGTCATGAGGGGTGCTAACTAGCTTATAGCTTTCTAGGCTAAGTTTGATGCTCTTGTTCTACTCTATATCTGGATCAAGTGGATCATAAATCAAAAAGTACTTTGATAAATCAAAATCAATAAAGCTTGTAAAGTAAAAAACTTGGGATGGGATCATTAAGCATAAATTAATCCGTGAGGATGCCTTGCTCTTGTAGAACTTTGCACTATGTCAAATTGCAAGAATATTAGCTTGCCTTGGTTGGGGAATTGGTCAAAGTGATCTTCTTCTCCTTGGAAGTAGACCTCCTCCTCCTCTTGATACTCCTCGTTACTAGCGTCTAAAATCGAATACGAGGTATACAATCATCACACCAAACTTAAGTACCAGACTAAGCACACACATGAGTCACACAAGCTAGGCTAGCATTACAACATTACTATTAGGTTTAGTTGACTTTGTTTTCTTCTTTAAGAAAAATAATTTCCTCTCTTTATAAATACTAATGAAGGGGTTTCTTTTAATTCCTTAGAGAAATAATTTCCTCTCCTTATCTGGTTAAGATTTAATTTCCTCCATGAATAATATATGACCTAGGTTGACCAAGGTAAACCTCTTCATACTCATCATTTTAAGAAAATGATTTAAATGAGGTGGAGCACCTCATGCAATTTAATACCAACATGGTAATGATTTAATATCATCAACAATCCCACATAAGATTTAATAGACCATGGTCTCTATCTCATTTGGAGTTATTTGAGACAAGATTTAAATGAGAGAAACACTCCCATACTATTTAATAATTAATTTGGCACCATTTAAAATGGACTAGAAATAGCCATAGAGCCAATTTTTAGACTAGGCCATGATCATACAAACAACTATATCATATTTTTATGTATTCTGATAGAGAATGTGAAATATGATTTTTGAGAGTTGGAATCAACTCAAAAGCATTTTTAGTTAATTTTTAATAATTGTTTGAAGTTACAAAAGGTCCTGCCTTATTTATTTTGTCACTTTAATTCTACACCAATTCTAGGGTTGAGACCAGTGTAGTTGTGTAGATAATTTTCTCAGATTTCCAACAATATAAAATTTGTGAAATTTGGCCAAGTAGATTTGTCCCTATTTCATTTTGAAAAAGGCATCAGTTTGCAATTTGAATTAAATCAGCAGATTCAAATTTGAATTAAAAGGCCTGGCGGGAAACTAGATGGGCTGCGCAGCGGGAGAGGGAGTGGGCTGGCCCAGCAGCGCAGCGGGCCAACTGACATAGGGCCCCGCCTGTCAGTGGGATTTTAACCCGCCCGAAACGGTACGCACTGTGAGCCGTTGGATTAAAAGAGAATCGGGCGGCTGTGGTTCATCCTCGTCGGCGACGAGCTCCGGCGAGGTCCAAACCCTACCGGCGGCCAGAGGGGTCGCTAGGGGATACCTGGGGCTCCGGCGAGGCTCGGCGAGGCGGGCGGTCGGTGTGGAAGATGACGGCGAGGCGAACGAGGGTCGGGAGAGGTGCTGAGGGGGTCGGAGTCGTCGCCTCCGTCTGGCTGCTGTCGCGGCGGACTCCGGTGAAGGTCCGGCGGCCTAGGGCTTAATTGGAGAGGGGAAGGAGTCAGGGAGGCTCATGAAGGAGAGGGGAACGCGAGAGTGTGAAGAAATCGTCTCGGGGCGGCCTGCTTTTATAGTGGCGAGGTGGACCGAGGTGGAGCGGGGAAGGTCGTCGTTGACGGCGAGGCTACAGCGTCTCAGTGACGTTGGTGAGGGTGGGGCTCCGTTCCTGGTGTCATGGTGATCACGATGCGCATCCAGGCGAGGACAGGGGTGGTCGGGAGCAGGCGGCAACGTCATCGTGTACTGGCGGACCGTGGCGGACGGTCGTCGTCCGTGACGACAGCGACAGTGCTCCGGCGAGCCAATGGCGATGTCCAGGGGCGAGCTGGGGTCATGGTGAGAAAGTGGGTGAAAGGAGAGGTCGCGAGGTGGTCTGATGCGACGAGGCGAGCAGGTGTACTGGCGTGCCCGTGGCCATGCTCGTGCGTGCGCTGGCGAGTCTGGCCTGGGTGATCACGTCATGGCCTGGTGGGTGTGGTCCTCTCCTGGGCCAGGGCGTGCGCCAGCAGATGCAGTGTGAGGTGGTGATCCTCCAGGACATGGTTGGGCAGAGCTGAGGTGAAGGGAGAGAGGGGTGGCATGGTGGTGAGCAAGTGGGCCGGCATGGTCAAGATTTGTGATTTCTTGTGCAATATTTTGTTCTCTGGGTCCATGGCTTGGTCAAGTGGGGTGAGTCCAGGTGATTTGACAAGGTGAGCAAGTTTGGAGAGGTCTAGGGCTTGCACAACTAATAATTGTCAAAGTGTATGTGACATATGACAAGATTTTGGGCATGGTGGTGATGTGAGGTGACCATGCACACTAGGTGAGGTCATGCTAGATAGTTTTGGGCACCAGGTATTGTGGATGAGCACAAGGGAGAGAGAAGTGAGGTGATGGAGGGTGGTTGAAATAGTGGTTGTACCTCTATGGCATTACTTTGATTTTTTGCTATGGTCTCATGTGTGATGAATTTTGATCAATTTTCATGATGGATGTGTTCTAAATGATGTTGGGCAGCAATGTGTGGCATTGGTTTAGGATTTGGAATTGATTTGTGAAAATTTTATAATTTGGGGGAATCTAGAATTTGTGTTAAAGTGGCATTTTGGCTTGACTATTGTGAGCAGTGGTCAATGATTTGGTCAACATGGTCAACTCGAAAAATGTTCATCTTGATGAGGTTTTGGATGAGGTGCAAAGAGTTGTTAGGGTTTGGTTTAAGATTCTCTTAATAAAATGGATCAAAGTGGGTATGATATTAAAAATGGCAGATTTTACCATTATCATATGCCCTAGGGTTTTTCATTTTTCTTTTGATTTGTTTGACTTTTGCTTTGCTCCAAATGGTGTTGTGTGATGATATAATGATATAGAGAGGTGTTCAAGCATTGCTAACCAAAAAGATAGGGCATAGGATCCATTTTGCAAATTGGCCAAATACTCATATTTAGCTCTATGGAAGATTTTAATTTCTTTTTGTTTCACTTTGAAATTGAGTGGGTGAGTACTAGGTAGGGTTTATTAATGTGTTCAAATCCTCTAACAAAGTAAAACATGGCATAGACATTCATTTTTAACTATAGCCATAGGCTTATATGTGCTTCTCTTTTTATTTTATTTTATTTCTAAATTGTTTCTCTTTGTCTCCTACTTGCATGGTTAGGGCTTAGAAACAAATTGAAACACTTCAAACACACATTTATGTCATTAACAAGCATTTCATTCATTCACACACTAGAAAAGGGTTTTGAAATAGAAAAGTTTTTGTTAACCCTCAAAATTGATTAATTGGAAATTGTTTTTATTTGTTTCAAAAAGTTGGGGTGTTACATCCGCCTCCGAAGTGATGCGTAAGTAGTTCATCCCTGGACTATTGGTCCATAGCAGTAGCTAGATGGTTCTCTTCTCCAATTTGTGCCTCATGTTTAGATCTTGTGAGCTGCCCTACATGATCAAGATCACCCTTATGTAATGCTACATGTTGTGTTTGCTGGGATCCGATGAATATTGAATACTATGTTGAGATTGATTATATATTCTTGTCATATGTTATTTGTGATCTTGCATGCTCTCCGTTGCTAGTAGATACTCTGGCCAATTAGATGCTTGTGACTCCAAGATGGGGTACTTATGCTCGATAGTAGGTTCATGCCTCTAGTTTTCTGGAAGAGTGACAATAACTTCTAAGATTGTAGATGTGTTGTTGCTACTGGGGAGAAAACAACAATATTTTATCCGAGGGTAATTCTATTGTTTACTTTACACACATTGCTTAATGCGGTAATCTGTTGCTTGCAACTTAATACTGGAAGGGGTTCGGACGATAACCGGAAGTTAGATTATTAGTCATAGACGCAGTTGGATTATGGTATATGTATTATGTTGTAATGCCCAAACGAATTTCATAGTAATCATCTTGTCATGTGTGGTCGGTATTCTGTCAATTTCCCAGCTATAATTTGTTCACCTATCATGTTATTTATCTTTATGGAGAGACACCTCTAGTGAACTGTGGACCCGATCCTCTCCCTTACACTGATAAATTCATCCACTGCAATCCTGCTCTGTTTACTTACTACAAGCACTATTCTCTTTAATTACTGCAAACATCTCTTTCCACTCGATACGTCTAATCCTTTGTGTTCAGCGAAACCGGTGAGATTGACAACCTCACAGTAAGTTGGGGCAAAGAACTTTGGTTGTGTTGTGTGCATGTTCCACGTTGTTGCTAATGCCGGTAGTGCGCCCTGCCAATAGTCAGCTAGCAACACCTTCATAATCACGCCTTTCTCCTACTGGTCGATTAAATCTTGGTTTCTTTCTGAGGAAAAACTTGCTGTTGTGCTCATCATACCTTCCTCTTGGGGTTCTCCAACGGTGTGCAATCTGTGATCATCAGCCGTCAAGAAGCCTTTGGTATATCATGACCGCTTGTGTCATCATGCATAACATGATTATAGAGGATGGTTGTGGGAAAAATGTGGATCATACCCACTATGAGTTGGTGGGGGTTCCCGTGCAAGTGAGGAGGTCCGCACATAGGATTACCTGGTTCATTGCCTCGTATCATTCCATTCTCTCCAACGAAACACATGATGAGCTCCAAAAAGATCTCATGGAAGAATGGTGGAATTGGCATGGACAACAATACTTGCATACTTGCTGTATTGTTTGAAAACTATGTTGTATTGTTTAAAACTATGTTGTATTGTTGTATGTTGGTTCATAAACTTGTTGTATTTGTTGTGAACAATTTGATGTACTTGGTGTATTCTTGTGTTGTACTAGTTGGTACTCTCTCTCCCATGTACTTCAATACAATGATCTCATGAGCTGCCTTACATGATTGAGATCCATATGATGTAATTGGTGTTGTGTTTGTTGGGATCCGATAAATTGTGGAATTGTGATCAGATTGTTCATCATATTATCATACTATTGTTTATTTAAGATCTTGCATGCTCTCTGGTACTTGTGGTTACCCTGATCAAGTAGTTGTATGTATCTCCAAGATGGAGTATTTATGCTCGATAGTGGGTTCATGCCTCTAGAAATCTGGGAGAATGACAATAACTCCTAATGTTTTAGATGTGTTGTTGCTACTAGGGAGAAAACAACAATTCTTTATCTAAGGATAATTCTATTGTTTACTTTACACACTTTACTTAATGTAATAATCGGTTGCTTGCAACTTAATACTAAAAGGGGTGCGGATGCTAACCTGAAGGTGGATTATTAGTCATAGATGCAGTAGGATTACAGTCTATGAATCATGTTGTAATGCCAAATTAAATACTACAATAAACTTTATCTTATCATAGCATGAATTGTCATGCCCTCACAATTATCAATTGCCCAATTGTAATTTGTTCACCCAACACAATTTATTTGTTTCAAGAGTTACCGCTAGTGTAGATAGCTGGGAACCCCGGTCCTTCTGTCATCATCATTACTCTACAGTCAACTACGAACTGGAATATTTTCTGGTGCCATTGCCTCTGTGTTACTGCTACTACTGCTGTGTTACTATTGCCATTGTTCTCATATTAATGCTGCTTTCACATCGCCTCTGTTACTAGTGATTTTTCAGGTGTAGCTGAATTGACAACTCCGCTGTTAATAAGGCTTATAAGTATTCTTTGTCTCCCTTGTGTCGAATCAATAAATTTGGGTTTTACTTCCCTCAAAGACAGTTGTGATCCCCTATACTTGTGGGTCATCACACGACTCTCAGTGGTTGTAAGGCAGGTTGACAATAAGCCTTAATGTGTTTATGTTGGCTATTTTATCAAAGATGATGTCCTACAGAGCACTCTTGAAAGAACAGACCTATATGAGTCTGATTGTTAAATGTCACAATCTATGAGATCTGGGTGATCTCTAGTAAACTCATGAAGAGACCACGAAGTATGACTCATATGCTTCACCCGTGGGGTAGGCTACAGACAGCCATGTACTGGTTATGACTTTGAGTGAAACATGTTCACGCAAAACTTGCAATTCAAGGCTTAGTCCATTGTTCAAGTGTGAATGGATGTAGCTTAAGGTTCTAGGCGGAAGTTCAACTTAACATTCTCTATTGAAACACTGGTATATAAAGAAGCAGTGGGTATTGGTAAATCTCTAAATGGGCATTTGAGATCCGGTGGGGATTGTTGAAATATTGAGCCCATATAAAGTAGGGATTTCTATTTTCGTGCCCCTGGCTCCTTAGTTGTGCTCAGTTTTCCCCAGCCCCTTAGTTTTTCCTCAGTTTTCTCCAAGACCTTGTCTGAAACCCGCAGAAGGAGCTCGGACGGAAGGAATCCCGTTTAGTTGACGTTGGTTGGTGCTGGCAAGTGGGGCCGCTGTTGGTGCCCCGCAGTGGACACGTCTTCACTTATCCAGATCATCGTGGGACCCACAACTTGTCCACGTTAGTGCGCCGGACCCACAGCTTACCCAGGTAACCGTTGCAAAATGGGAGCCCGAGCCAGCCCCGCGCCCGTGCCCGTGCCATTGCTTCCCCTTTCTTTCCCCGCGCCCCATTGTTCTTCTTCTCCGCCAGCGGCAGCCCTTCTCCGGCAGGCGGGTGATGTCTAGTTTCTCTTCGACCTCCCGTTCTTCATGGCCGCAGTATGGACCCGTGCCTTTGACAAGATGCCCCGACCGCCCACGCCAGGAGCCTGCGAAGCGGTCGATCCGTAAGACGGACGAGAACGGCACCGTGGACGTGAGTTCCTTGCATGCGAGAGCTTGCCATATAGAGAGGGGGATAAGGTTAGATCTCGCTCCAATTTCTCTGTTTTCTCTCGATTTTCTTGCTATTCCCTCGAATTTGGGATTTAGGGTTCCCGTTGTTGTTTTCAGATCATGAAGAAATGCAGGCATTTCGAGTGGATCGATGTGTACGTTCGGAGGCTTCAATTGCAGGAATCAATTGGCGCTATTGGGGAGCGCAATTTGGGAGGGGGGACTTGTCGTAGAGAATGCGGCGGAGAGAGGAGCCGTTCCGATTATGCCTAATGCTCCCAATGTAGGACTGGAGGAAGTGAAGGGAGAACTGAAGAAAATGAACAAGCAGTTAAGGCAGCTGATCAAGTTGAAGAAGCAAGCTAATTTGATGGCTGGTTGTTTTTTCTGTTGTATAATTGCGATCGGATTCTTATCATTGCTCACCAGGCGCTAGAAGTTGTTACAAGGGATACCTTGTTACAAATTCATTATTCAGTTACATGTACTTGTAGTTGTTTTCATAGTTAGTGTGTGCATTCACCGAAATTACTAAAATTAGGGCTCCCAATAATCTATTCACCGAAATCCGCAAATATGTATGCCTAATGTTTATACAAAAATTATACCACTTTTGGGCCGTTTCAAATTACTAAAACTATATGCCAAAACTATATCCCCTAAAAGAAAAAGGAAAGCGAAAGATAGTTGATAATTGTTAGAGGGGTGACAATAATGCATTCACCGAAATCCGCAAATATGTATGCCTCATGTTTATACCGAAATTATACCACTTTTGGGCCGTTTCAAATTACCGAAACTATATGCCAAAACTATATCCCTGATGTCTACGGGTGCTTCTATTCTTGTAGACAGTGTTGGGCCTCCAAGAGCAGAGGTTTGTAGAACAGCAGCAAGTTTCCCTTAAGTGGATCACCCAAGGTTTATCGAACTCAGGGAGGAAGAGGTCAAAGATATCCCTCTCAAGCAACCCTGCAATCACGATACAAGAAGTCTCTTGTGTCCCCAACACACCTAATACACTTGTCAGATGTATAGGTGCACTAGTTCGGCGAAGAGATAGTGAAATACAAGTGGTATGAATGAATATGAGCAGTAGTAACGGCGCCAGAAAAGTGCTTGCTGGCGTGCAGTTGATGGTAGTAATATTGCAGGAAGTAAACAAGCAGTAAAACAGTAAACAAGCGATGATTGCAGTATTGGAAACAAGGCCTAGGGATCATACTTTCACTAGTGGACACTCTCAACATTGATCACATAACAGAATAAATAAATAGATGCTAGACTCTACACCCTCTTGTTGGATAATGAACACCACAAATTGTGTAGGATTACACGAACCCTCAATGCCGGAGTTAACAAGCTCCACAATATTCGACATTCATGTTTAAGTAACCTTAGAGTGCATGACAGATCAACATAACCAAACCAAGTACTAACATAGCATGCACACTGTCACCTTCATGCTACGAAAGGAGGCATAGATCACATCAATACCATCATAGCAATAGTTAACTTCATAATCTACAAGAGATCACAATCATAGCCTACGCCAAGTACTATACGATGCACACACTGTCACCATTACACCGTGCAGGAGGAATAAACTACTTTAATAACATCACTAGAGTAGCACACAGATATATTGTGATACAAAACACATTGCAATCATAAAGGGATATAAATAAGCACTTCACTATGCCATTCATAACGGTGAATAAGTATTCCGTGAAATATAGCCTAAGAGACCCACACGGTGCACACACTCGTCACCTTTACACACGTGGGACAAGGAGTCTCCGGAGATCACATAAGTAAAATCCACTTGACTAGCATAATGACATCTAGATTACAAGCATCATCATATGAATCTCAATCATGTAAGGCAGCTCATGAGATTATTGTATTGAAGTACATAGGGAGAGAGATTAACCACATAGCTACCGGTACAGCCCTTAGCCTCGATGGAGAACTACTCCCTCCTCATGGGAGACAAGCAGCGTTGATGAAGATGGCGGTGATGTCGATGGAGGAGCCTTCCGGGGCACTTCCCCGTCCCGCCGGCGTGCCGGAACGGAGACTCCCGTCCCCCGGATCTTGGCTTCGCGATGGCGGCGGCTCCGGAAGGTTTCTCGTACCGTGGCTTTTCCGTCTCGAGGTTTTAGGTCGGGGACCTTTAAATAGGCGAAGAGGCGGAGTCGGAGGGCCGACGGGGCCACCACACGCAGGGCGGCGCGGCCGGGGCCCGGGCCGCGCCGGCCCGGCGTGTGGCCCCCCGAGGCTCCCCTCGGCGGCTCTCGGGTGTTCCGGAAGCTTCGTGGAAAAATAGGATGCTGGGCATTGATTTCGTCCGATTCCGAGAATATTTCCTTACTAGGATTTCGAAACCAAAAACAGCGTAAAACGAGAACCGGCACTTCGGCATCTTGTCAATAGGTTAGTTCCGGAAAACGCATCAAAACGATATAAAGTGTGTATAAAACATGTAGGTATTGTCATAAAACAAGCATGGAACATAAGAATTATAGAT
>NC_061510.1:64123747-64158349 GCF_022539505.1 Lolium rigidum | reverse complement strand
GTTGAGAACCCCAAGAGGAAGGTGTGATGCGGACGATAGCAAGTTTTCCCTCGTAAAGAAACCAACGTTTATCGAACCGGGAGGAGCCAAGAAGCACGTTAAAGGTTGATGGCGGCGAAGTGTAGTGCGGCGCAACACCAGGGATTCCGGCGCCAACGTGGAACCCGCACAACACAACCAAAGTACTTTGCCCCAACGTAACGGTGAGGTTGTCAATCTCACCGGCTTGCCGTGAACAAAGGATTAACCGTATTGTGTGGAAGATGATTGTTTGCGAAGAACAAGTAAAGAACATGTATTGCAGTAGATTGTATTTCAGATGTAAAGAATAGGACCGGGGTCCACAGCTCACTAGTGGTGTCTCTCCCATAAGATAAATAGCATGTTGGGTGAACGAATTACAGCTTGGGCAATTGACAAATAAAGAAGGCATAACAATGCACATCCATATATCATGATGAGTACTATGAGATTCAATCAGTGGCATTACGACAAAGTACATAGACCGCCATCCAGCATGCATCTATGCCTAAAAAGTCCACTTTCAGGTTATCATCCGAACCCCTTCCGGTATTAAGTTGCAAGCAACATACAATTGCATTAAGTATGGTGCGTAATGTAATCAACACAAATATCCTTAAACATAGCATCGATGTTTTATCCCTAGTGGCAACAGCACATCCACAACCTTAGAACTTTCTGTCACTGTCCCAGATTTAATGGAGGCATGAACCCACTATCGAGCATAAATACTCCCTCTTGGAGTCACAAGTATCAACTTGGTCAGAGCCTCTACTAGCAACGGAGAGCATGCAAGAACATAAACAACATATATGATAGATTGATAATCAACTTGACATAGTATTCAATATCCATCGGATCCCAACAAACACAACATGTAGGATTACAAATAAATGATCTTGATCATGATAGGCAGCTCACAAGATCTAACATGATAGCACAATGAGGAGAAGACAACCATCTAGCTACTGCTATGGACCCATAGTCCAGGGGTGAACTACTCACACATCGATCCGGAGGCGATCATGGCGATGAAGAGACCTCCGGGAGATGATTCCCCTCTCCGGCAGGGTGCCGGAGGCGATCTCCTGAATCCCCCGAGATGGGATTGGCGGCGGCTGTGTCTCTGGAAGGTTTTCCGTATCGTGGCTCTCGGTACTGGGGGTTTCGCGACGAAGACTATATGTAGGCGGAAGGGTAGGTCAGGGGGCGTCACGAGGGGCCCACACGCTAGGGCCGCGCGGCCAGGGGCTGGGCCGCGCCGCCCTGTTGTGTGGCCACCTCGTGGCCCCACTTCGTTTCCTCTTCGGACTTCTGGAAGCTTCGTGGAAAAATAGGCCCCTGGGCGTTGATTTCGTCCAATTCCGAGAATATTTCCTTACTAGGATTTCTGAAACCAAAAACAACAGAAAACAAGCAATCGGCTCTTCGGCATCTCGTCAATAGGTTAGTGCCGTAAAATGCATAATAATGACATATAATGTGTATAAAACATGTGAGTATCATCATAAAAGTAGCATGGAACATAAGAAATTATAGATACGTTTGGGACGTATCATACACAAACGTCCCAGGGTTAGACTCGTGTCGCGGTGCACGCTGCAGCCGTGCATAGCGGACGCGTGTTGCGTTACACGCCACCTTCGTCTTTATAGAGCCCTTTTTCTCTCCCTCGACGCACTTTCTCACTGCAACCGCCTCTCCTGTCCCATCATCTTCTTCACAACCGAAGAAAAAACCCCGAAGAAAACCGCCGGCGATGGAGAAGAATGAGATGCCCATTGTCGGCGCATCAGCCGCCGGCGCATCGGCCGCTGCCCCCGTCCAGGCCCTTGTCGCTGCTTCCAACGTAGCAGCCGGCGCATCAGCCGCCGGCGCATCGGCCGCCGCCACCGTCCAGGCCCCCGTCGCTTGGGACCCGTACGAACCAGCGCCGTACGTCGCGCCGGAGAACCCCTATGACACCAGCATCGTCGACGACGAGCCGGAGGTAACCCTTTGCTCCCTTGTTCTTATCCCATTTCAATCCTTTTGTGTTAGATCTAGCGTTATTAGGGTTCGTCTGTTCCTAGTTCAATCCATTTGTGTTAGATCTAGCGTTATTAGGGTGCGTCTGTTCCCTAGTTCAATCCATTTGTGATTTGCTTTTGTTTAAGATTTGTGCCGATGATGATGAATATTTGGGCACAAATTGATTCAGGGTTTGGTCAGTAAACAATTGGTGTGTACAAATTTGTTGTGCATGATCTTTGGTTTACTAACTCAAATCCTGCATATAAGTGTGTCTAATGTAACTGAGGCTACCTCTTTTTTTCGAGCCCATATTATCATGCATGATCTTTGATCACTCTCTGTTCCATCATCGTTGCAATTGACTCCGTGTTTTTTGCACGATCTTTGGTGCTACGTGACAAGTGCAGAGCAGCGACGTCGACGAGCGACGATGAGTCCTTCCACACCAAGACTCGTCACGTCCTCGAGAGGCTGCAGTCCGGCCATTACGATGGCCCCTTTGCTCGAGGCATTTACAAGTGCCCCTTCGCAACAGGAAGCTCCGCGCCACCGACTTCAACTGCCTGGTGAACCATGCTGAATCCATTGGCAGATGCGGCGCTAGAGTTGGAACGACGGTGAACGTGCATGCGTTCATGGCCAAACACAAAACACTTGGGATTCACCTGCGCAACCTCCAGGCGAGTCACATGCGCAACTTGGAGGCGTTGAACATGCCTACTACACTCTCTGTATGTAACTGCTCTATCTGTAGAGCAGCTTAAATTCATGTAAAATGTAGCTTATGTTGTAGGGTTCTATCGGTACTACTGTTGGATCTGTCGTGAACATATCTATGCTATGTTGGCTGATGTATGCAGCTTATCCTATATTTTTTCTGGATTTGTGCCCTAGATTTCCTACCTGATTGGGTAAAAACGAAGGCATAAAGAAATGAATGTCGTTAAAAAACAGAAGGAGAAGCTGCTCTAGATTTGCTACCAATTTGGGCTATCAAATATGAATGAGATCGAGCGAGAGAGAGGAAAAAGGTACATTAAAAACAGCTAATCTGGGCGAAAGAGACAGAAACAACTCGTGCCCACGTCCCGGACCCACACGCTACGGCCCCACACGCTACGGCCACACACGCTACGGCCACACAAACATGGTCTCGTCCTGTCCCACGCGGTTCCTTCCGACCAGCCCCACACGACGCGGCCCCACAAACGACACGACCCCACTCGTCAGCACGGAACGGTCAACTTAACGGAATCCTGCCGTCCGAGCTGCTTCTGCTCCTTCTGCGGGTTTCAGACAAGGTCTTGGGGAAAACTGAGGAAAAACTAAGGAGCTGGGGAAAACTGAGCACAACTAAGGACCCGAGGGCACAGAAATAGAAATCCCTATAAAGTAGCCCAAATTAGATTTCAAATTTCCCTATAAATCTCAAAGCCCGCATTGTGGCAACTGATACGTCTCCAACGTATCTATAATTTCTGATGTTCCATGCTTATATTATACCAATTGCTACATGTTTTATATACACTTTATATCATTTTTATGCATTTTTCGGGACTAACTGATACGTCTCCGACGTATCGATAATTTCTTATGTTCCATGCCACATTATTGATGTTATCTACATGTTTTATGCACACTTTATGTCATATTCGTGCATTTTCTGGAACTAACCTATTAACAAGATGCCGAAGTGCCGCTTGTCTGTTTTCTGCTGTTTTTGGTTTCAGAAATCCTAGTAAGGAAATATTCTCGGAATTGGACGAAATCAACGCCCAGGGGCCTATTTTTCCACGAAGCTTCCGGAAGTCCGAAGACGAAACGAAGAGGGGCCACGAGGCAGCCGGAGCATAGGGCGGCGCGGCCCCTGCCCCGGCCGCGCGGCCCTATGGTCCGGGCCCCTCGCGCCGCCTCTTGACCTACCCTTCCGCCTACTTAAAGCCTCCGTGACGAACCCCCAGCACCGAGAGCCACGATACGGAAAACCTTCCGGAGACGCCGCCAACGCCGATCCCATCTCGGGGGATCCAGGAGATCGCCTCCGGCACCCTCGCCGGAGAGGGGAATCATCTCCCGGAGGACTCTACGCCGCCATGGTCGCCTCCGGTGTGATGTGTGAGTAGTCTACCCCTGGACTATGGGTCCATAGCAGTAGCTAGATGGTTGTCTTCTCCCCATTGTGCTATCATTGTCGGATCTTGTGAGCTGCCTAACATGATCAAGATCATCTATCCGTAATTCTATATGTTGCGTTTGTTGGGATCCGATGAATAGAGAATACTTGTTATGTTGATTATCAAAGTTATATCTATGTGTTGTTTATGATCTTGCATGCTCTCCGTTACTAGTAGATGCTCTGGCCAAGTAGATGCTTGTAACTCCAAGAGGGAGTATTTATGCTCGATAGTGGGTTCATGTCTCCGTGAATCTGGAGGGGTGACAAGAACCTCTAAGGTTATGGATGTGCTGTTGCCACTAGGGATAAAACATTGGTGCTATGTTCAAGGATGTAGTCACTAGTTACATTACGCGCAATACTTAATGCAATTGTCTCGTTGTTAGCAACTTAATACCGGAGGGGTTCGGATGATAACCTGAAGGTGGACTTTTTAGGCATAGATGCATGCTGGATGGCGGTCTATGTACTTTGTCGTAATGCCCAATTAAATCTCACTATAATCATCATGATATGTATGTGCATGGTCATGCCCTCTTTATTTGTCAATTGCCCAACTGTAATTTGTTCACCCAACATGCTGTTTGTCTTATGGGAGAGACACCTCTAGTGAACTGTGGACCCCGGTCCAATTCTCTTTACTCGAAATACAATCTATCGCAATACTGTTCTACTGTTTTCTGCAAACAATCATCTTCCACACAATACGGTTAATCCTTTGTTACAGCAGGCCGGTGAGATTGACAACCTCACTGTTTCGTTGGGGCAAAGTACTTTGGTTGTGTTGTGCAGGTTCCACGTTGGCGCCGGAATCCCTAGTGTTGCGCCGCACTACATCCCGCCGCCATCAACCTTCAACGTGCTTCTTGACTCCTACTGGTTCGATAAACCTTGGTTTCTTACTGAGGGAAACTTGCTGCTGTACGCATCACACCTTCCACTTGGGGTTCCCAACGAGCGTGTGCTTTACGCGTCATCAAGCTAAATTTCTGGCGCCGTTGCCGGGGAGATCAAGACACGCTGCAAGGGGAGTCTCCACTTCTCAATCTCTTTACTTTGTTTTTGTTTTTGTCTTGCTTAGTTTTATTTACTACTGCACTAAATCAAAATACAAAAAAATTAGTTGCTAGTTTTACTTTACTTGCTATCTTGTTTGCTAAATCAAAAACACAAAAAAATTAGTTACTTGCATTTACTTTATCTAGTTTGCTTTATTTACTACTACTAAAATGAGTAATCCTGAAGTTGAAGTTCGTACGTTTAAGCAACGAGGGGGAGAATGTTTGAGAGATGCTTGGTATAGAATTAGTGATGCCCATAATAGATGCACTAAGAAACACTCCACCATTATTTTACTCAGGAATTTTTATGTTGGTATCTCTAGCTGGAATAGATATGTTCTTGATAGTCTCGCAAAAGGTGACTTCCTAAGTACTCCTGCATTAGAAGCTAGTTGCATTATTGAGAGTTTATTTGGAATACCCCCTGTTGATAAAGTTAAAACTGAAATCTCTCTTGAAGATGTTATGAAAAAATTGGAAACCATAGAGAAAAATTCTCCAAGTATTGAAGCTAAATTGGAAATGTTACTTGATAAAACTGATGAACTTGATAAATCCTTAGGAGGAATTGATGAAAGAATTAGTGTCCTAGGAACTTGTGATATCCATGATGATCAAATCAATAGGATTGATGAACTTGAAAAGGCTATAGGAACCTTGGGTTCAACATTTTCTTCTCTTAAATATAAGGAGAAAGCTTATGTGGGTAAGGAGCAAAAGTTTATGTATGTCTCTAAAGTGTCTAAACCAAAGAAATATTATTATAGGCCTAAAATTGACAAAGCCCTTAGTACCACTACTGATGGGGGAGCTCATAATAACGACGCACCACCCTTTGATAATACTTGATATACACTTTCTGCGCCTAGCTGAAAGGCGTTAAAGAAAAGCGCTTATGGGAGACAACCCATGTTTTTACCTACAGTACTTTGTTTTTATTTTGTGTCTTGGAAGTTGTTTACTACTGTAGCAACCTCTCCTTATATTAGTTTTGTGTTTTGTTGTGCCAAGTTAAGCCGTTGATAGAAAAGTAAGTACTAGATTTGGATTACTGCGCAGTTCCAGATTTCTTTGCTGTCACGAATCTGGGTCTACCTCCCTGTAGGTAACTCAGAAAATTAAGCCAATTTACGTGCATGATCCTCAGATATGTACGCAACTTTCATTCAATTTGAGCATTTTCATTTGAGCAAGTCTGGTGCCATTTTAAAATTCGTCAATACGAACTGTTCTGTTTTGACAGATTCTGCTTTTTATTTCGCATTGCCTCTTTTGCTATGTTGGATGGATTTCTTTGATCCACTAATGTCCAGTAGCATTATGCAATGTCCAGAAGTGTTAAGAATGATTGTGTCACCTCTGAATATGTTAATTTTTATTGTGCACTAACCCTCTAATGAGTTGTTTCGAGTTTGGTGTGGAGGAAGTTTTCAAGGATCAAGAGAGGAGTATGATGCAACATGATCAAGGAGAGTGAAAGCTCTAAGCTTGGGGATGCCCCGGTGGTTCACCCCTGCATATTCTAAGAAGACTCAAGCGTCTAAGCTTGGGGATGCCCAAGGCATCCCCTTCTTCATCGACAACATTATCGGGTTCCTCCCCTGAAACTATATTTTTATTCCATCACATCTTATGTGCTTTTTCTTGGAGCGTCGGTTTGTTTTTGTTTTTTGTTTTGTTTGAATAAAATGGATCCTAGCATTCACTTTATGGGAGAGAGACACGCTCCGCTGTAGCATATGGACAAGTATGTCCTTGGTTTCTACTCATAGTATTCATGGCGAAGTTTCTCCTTCGTTAAATTGTTATATGGTTGGAATTGGAAAATGATACATGTAGTAATTGCTATTAATGTCTTGGGTAATGTGATACTTGGCAATTGTTGTGCTCATGATTAAGCTCTTGCATCATATGCTTTGCACCCATTAATGAAGAAATACATAGAGCATGCTAAAATTTGGTTTGCATATTTGGTTTCTCTAAGGTCTAGATAATTTCTAGTATTGAGTTTGAACAACAAGGAAGACGGTGTAGAGTCTTATAATGTTTTCAATATGTCTTTTATGTGAGTTTTGCTGCACCGGTTCATCCTTGTGTTTGTTTCAAATAAGCCTTGCTAGCCTAAACCTTGTATCGAGAGGGATTACTTCTCATGCATCCAAAATACTTGAGCCAACCACTATGCCATTTGTGTCCACCATACCTACCTACTACATGGTATTTTCCGCCATTCCAAAGTAAATTGCTTGAGTGCTACCTTTAAAATTCCATCATTCACCTTTGCAATATATAGCTCATGGGACAAATAGCTTAAAAACTATTGTGGTATTGAATATGTAATTATGCACTTTATCTCTTATTAAGTTGCTTGTTGAGCGATAACCATGTTCACTGGGGACGCCATCAACTATTCATTGTTGAATTTCATGTGAGTTGCTATGCATGTCCGTCTTGTCTGAAGTAAGAGAGATCTACCACCTTATGGTTAAGCATGCATAATGTTAGAGAAGAACATTGGGCCGCTAACTAAAGCCATGATCCATGGTGGAAGTTTCAGTTTTGGACATATATCCTCAATCTCAAATGAGAAAATTATTAATTGTTGTTACATGCTTATGCATAAAAGAGGAGTCCATTATCTGTTGTCTATGTTGTCCCGGTATGGATGTCTAAGTTGAAGAATAATCAATAGCGAGAAATCCAATGCGAGCTTTCTCCTTAGACCTTTGTACGAGCGGCATAGAGGTACCCCTTTGTGACACTTGGTCAAAACATGTGCATTGTGATGATCCGGTAGTCCAAGCTAATTAGGACAAGGTGCGGGCACTATTAGTACACTATGCATGAGGCTTGCAACTTGTAAGATATAATTTACATGATACATATGCTTTATTACTACCGTTGACAAAATTGTTTCATGTTTTCAAAATCAAAGCTCTAGCACAAATATAGCAATCGATGCTTTTCCTCTATGGAGGACCATTCTTTTACTTTCAATGTTGAGTCAGTTCACCTATTTCTCTCCACCTCAAGAAGCAAACACTTGTGTGAACTGTGCATTGATTCCTACATACTTGCTTATTGTACTTATTATATTACTCTATGTTGACAATATCCATGAGATATACATGTTACAAGTTGAAAGCAACCGCTGAAACTTAATCTTCCTTTGTGTTGCTTCAATGCTTTTACTATGAATTATTGCTTTATGAGTTAACTCTTATGCAAGACTTAATTGATGCTTGTCTTGAAGTGCTATTCATGAAAAGTCTTTGCTATATGATTCACTTGTTTACTCATGTCATATACATTGTTTTGATCGCTGCATTCACTACATATGCTTTACAAATAGTATGATCAAGATTATGATGGCATGTCACTCCGAAATTATCCGTGTTATCGTTTTACCCGCTCGGGACGAGCAGAACTAAGCTTGGGGATGCTGATACGTCTCCGACGTATCGATAATTTCTTATGTTCCATGCCACATTATTGATGTTATCTACATGTTTTATGCACACTTTATGTCATATTCGTGCATTTTCTGGAACTAACCTATTAACAAGATGCCGAAGTGCCAGTTGGTGTTTTCTGCTGTTTTTGGTTTCAGAAATCCTAGTAAGGAAATATTCTCGGAATTGGATGAAATCAACGCCCAGGGGCCTATTTTTCCACGAAGCTTCCAGAAGTCCGAAGACGAAACGAAGAGGGGCCACGAGGCAGCCAGAGCATAGGGCGGTGCGGCCCCTGCCCTGGCCGCGCGGCCCTATGGTCTGGGCCCCTCGCGCCGCCTCTTGACCTACCCTTCCGCCTACTTAAAGCCTCCGTGACGAACCCCCCAGTACCGAGAGCCACGATACGGAAAACCTTCCAGAGACGCCGCCAATGCCGATCCCATCTCGGGGGATCCAGGAGATCGCCTCCGGCACCCTGCCGGAGAGGGGAATCATCTCCCGGAGGACTCTACGCCGCCATGGTCGCCTCCGGTGTGATGTGTGAGTAGTCTACCCCTGGACTATGGGTCCATAGCAGTAGCTAGATGGTTGTCTTCTCCCCATTGTGCTATCATTGTCGGATCTTGTGAGCTGCCTAACATGATCAAGATCATCTATCCGTAATTCTATATGTTGCGTTTGTTGGGATCCGATGAATAGAGAATACTTGTTATGTTGATTATCAAAGTTATATCTATGTGTTGTTTATGATCTTGCATGCTCTCCGTTACTAGTAGATGCTCTAGCCAAGTAGATGCTTGTAACTCCAAGAGGGAGTATTTATGCTCGATAGTGGGTCCATGTCTCCGTGAATCTGGAGGGGTGACAAGAACCTCTAAGGTTATGGATGTGCTGTTGCCACTAGGGATAAAACATTGGTGCTATGTTCAAGGATGTAGTCACTAGTTACATTACGCGCAATACTTAATGCAATTGTCTGTTGTTAGCAACTTAATACTGGAGGGGTTCGGATGATAACCTCGAAGGTGGACTTTTTAGGCATAGATGCATGCTCGGATGGCGGTCTATGTACTTTGTCGTAATGCCCAATTAAATCTCACTATAATCATCATGATATGTATGTGCATGGTCATGCCCTCTTTATTTGTCAATTGCCCAACCGTAATTTGTTCACCCAACATGCTATTTGTCTTATGGGAGAGACACCTCTAGTGAACTGTGGACCCCGGTCCAATTCTCTTTACTCGAAATACAATCTACTGCAATACTGTTCTACTCGTTTTCTCGCAAACAATCATCTTCCACACAATACGGTTAATCCTTTGTTACTGCAAGCCGGTGAGATTGACAACCTCATCTGTTTCGTTGGGGCAAAGTACTTTGGTTGTGTTGTGCGGGTTCCACGTTGGCGCCGGAATCCCTAGTGTTGCGCCGCACTACATCCCGCCGCCATCAACCTTCAACGTGCTTCTTGACTCCTACTGGTTCGATAAACCTTGGTTTCTTACTGAGGGAAACTTGCTGCTGTATGCATCACACCTTCCACTTGGGGTTCCCAACGAGCGTGTGCTTTATGCGTCATCACTAACCTATAAAGAAGATGCCGAAGTGCCAGTTCCCGTTTTCTGCTGTTTTTGGTTCCAAAAAATTACTTCTGCGAATATTCTCAGAATTGCGCGAAACAAAAGGCCACGTCCCTATTTTTCCAGAAGCTTCACGGAGTCCGAATGAGAGACGAAGGGGCGCCACGAGCTGGCCACCTCATAGGGTGGCGCGGCCCCACCTTCTGCCGCGCCGCCAGGTGGGGTGTGCCCCTCGGGATTCCACCGATGCTGCCCCTTCACCTATATATTGCCCCAGATGCGAAAACCCTAACGAATCCAGTCATCTTCCACCAAGGGTTCCGCAGCGCCGCCGCCATCTACGGCAAGTTTCGGGGGACATAATCTCTATTCCGGCACGCCGTCGGGACGGGGAATTACCCCCGGAGTCATCTCCATCGACACCACCGCCATCTTCATCGCCGCTGCTGACTCCCATGATGAGGAGAGAGTAGTTCTCCCCCGAGGCTGAGGGCTCTACCGGTAGCTATGTGGTTCATCTCTCTCTCCCATGGTGTGATCTTTATGTGATCATGAGCTTTGTAATCTAGTTGAATATGTAGATGTTACTCTTGTCTATTATGCACTCTAGAGGTTACTTTAATATGAACTCCGGAGTCACTCTCCACGGTGTGATGGTGACGAGTGTGTGCATCGTGTGTGATTCCTTTATGACGTTGTGGAGCTTGTTTACTCCGGCTTGAGGTGTGCTTTTGCAGCCCTACACAATGAATGGTGTTTGTTATCCAACAAGAGAGTGTTTGAGAGTAGCATTTATTTATTCAATTATGTGATCATTGTTGAGAGTGTCCACTAGTGAAAGTATGATCCCTAGGCCTTGTTTCTAAGCATTGAAACACCATTTCCAACAAGTTCTGCTACATGTTCGCTTGCTGCCATTTTTATTTCAGATTGCAATTACTACTTATAATCATCCATATTACTTGTATTTCACTATCTCTTCGCCGAACTAGTGCACCTATACATCTGACAAGTGTATTAGGTGTGTTGGGGACACAAGAGACTTCTTGTATCTTAATTGCAGGATTGCTTGAGAGGGATATCTCTGACCTCTACCTCCCTGAGTTCGATAAACCTTGGGTAATTCACTTAAGGGAAACTTGCTGCTGTTCTACGAACCTCTGCTCTTGGAGGCCCAACACTGTCTACAGGAATAGAAGCGTGCATAGACATCAAGCTATTTTCTGGCGCCGTTGCCGGGGAGGTAAGGTAAAAGGTACTCACATCCTCTGCCTACTAAGCTATTTTCTGGCGCCGGGTATGTGAGTGCTCGAAGCTATTTCCTTTAGATTCTGCAATTATATCTTTTTGTTTCTTGTTTTTATTTCACTAGTTAGGCTTAATGGAAAACAACAAAAAAATTAGAGATCTTTATGAAATTTATATTGAATTAGGACATGATGTGTTTGAAGAGAGAATTAAAAAATCCATGGAACATTGTTTGCAAAATAGTTGTAGCAATGTTTTTAGCATAAATTCTTTGAACACTATTATTTTTAATGCTATGGAAAAGTCTAAGCTTGGGGAAGCTGGTTGTGATATTTTTAGTCCCCCAAGTTTTGAGGAGAAAATTTTCTTTGATGATACTTTGCCTCCCATTTATGATGATTATAATGATAGTGGTATTTTGGTGCCACCTACTATGGAGGATAAAGTTTATTATGATTATACCATGCCTGCAATTTATGATGATTACAATGATGGTTGTGATAGTTTTACTCCCACTATTACTAATAAAATTGATTATGCTTATGTGGAGAGTAATGATACTTTTATGCATGTGGATCATGATAAGAATGCTTTATGTGATAGCTATATTGTTGAGTTTATTCATGATACCACTGATAATTATTTTGAGAGAGGAAAGTATGGGTATAGAAATCTTCATGTTACTAAATTTTTTCTCTTTATGATGAATGTTTTGAGCTTTCTCTTGATTTTCTTTTATTTGCCGGGTACTTTAAGACCTACTGGTCCTTATGAGAGAGGGAGACACGATTTCATATATCACAATAATATTAAGTCTCCTCTCCTTTTGTTGAAAATTTTGAAGTTGCACTTGCTTTGTCTTTCTATGATAGTAGCTTCATGCTTCAATAATTTGTTTTCTTACAAGATTCATTTGCATAGAAAGTGGGTTAGACTTAAATGTGTTTGGTATTTGCTTTTTGATGCTCTCTTATATTCAACTCTCATCTTTATGTGAGCATCATAAAAATCACTATGCCTAGCTAAAAGGCGTTAAAGAAAAGCGCTTATGGGAGACAACCCATCGTTTTCATTTTCTGTTATTTTTGCTTTTCTTTTTGTTTTGAGTCAAGGTGCTTGTTACTTCTATAGAAATACCTTTGTATCTTTATTTTCTTGCATTGTTGTGCCAAGTAAAGTCTTTGATAGAAAGTTGATACTAGATTTGGATTTCTGCGCAGAAACAGATTTTTAGCTATCACGGTTTTGAGTTTTTCTCTCTGTAGAAAAATCTACAAATCCTGAAAAAATTCATGAGTAATCCTCAGATATGTACGCAACTTTCATTCAGCTGGAGCTTTTCCATCTGAGCATGTTAAGTGCCTCGAAAAAATCGTCTTTACGGACTGTTCTGTTTTGACAGATTCTGCCTTTTATTTCGCATTGCCTCTTTTACTGTGTTTGAGTGGATTTCTTTGCTCCATTAAATTTCAGTAGCCTTGGGTAATGTCCGGAAGTGTTGGGAATGATTTTGTCCTTGCTGAACATGTGAATTTTTGATTATGCACTAACCCTCTAATGAGATTGCTTTGAGTTTGGTGTGAAGGAAGTTTTCAAGGATCAAGAGAGGAGGATGATATAATATGATCAAGAAGAGTGAAAAGTCTAAGCTTGGGGATGCGGTTCATCCCTGCATATTTCAAGAAGACTCAAGCGTCTAAGCTTGGGGATGCCCAAGGCATCCCCTTCTTCATCGACAATTTATCAGGTCATCTCTAGTGAAACTATATTTTAATTCCGTCACATATTATGCACTTTACTTGGAGCGTCTGTGTGCTTTTATTTTCGTTTTGTTATTTTCATTCTCTGAATAAATCGGATCCTAGCATGCTTGTGTGGGAGAGAGACACGCTCTGCTTTTTCATTTGAACACTTGTGTTCTTCGTTTTACTTTAATATTCATGGCGAAAGCTGAAAGCCTCAGCACTTATTGTTTATGTTTATGGCGAAAGATGAAAGCCTCAGCATTGATTGTTATTTGGTTGGAAATAGAAAATGCTTCATGTGGTAGTTGGTATATTGTCTTGGATAATTTGATACTTGCTAATTGTTTTGAGCTCTCAAGTAGATCATGTTTAAGCTCTTGCATCATGTAGTTTAAACCTATTAGTGGAGAACTACCGTAGAGCTTGTTGAAATTTGGTTTGCATGATTGTCCTCTCTAAGGTCTAGATATTTTTCTGGTAAAAGTGTTTGAGTAACAAGGAAGACAGTGTAGAGTCTTATAATGCTTGCAATATGTTTTTATGTAAGTCTTGCTGTACTGGTTTATACTTGTGTTTGCTTCAAACAACCTTGCTAGACAAAGCCTTGTACTGAGAGGGAATGCTTCTCGTGCATCCAAAACCTTGAGCCAAAACCTATGCCATTTGTGTCCACCATAACTACCTACTATGTGGTATTTTTCTGCCATTCCAAGTAAATACTTCATGTGCTACCTTTAAACAATTCAAAACTTTATTACTCCTTATTTGTGTCAATGTTTTATAGCTCATGAGGAAGTATGTGGTGTTTTATCTTTCAATCTTGTTGGGCAGACTTTCACCAATGGACTAGTGGCATATACATCCGCTTATCCAATAATTTTGCAAAAGGAGCTAGCAACGGGTGCCCAGCCCCAATTAATTAACTTTCATTAATAATTCTCTTCACATGTTTTGCCCTGATTTATCAGTAAGCAACTTAATTTTGCAATAGACACTCCTCCATGGTATGTGAAATGTTGGAAGGCACCCGAGGATTCGTTTAGCCATGGCTTGTGAAAGCAAAAGGTTGGGAGGAGTGTCATCTATAAATAGAACTAAAATACATGTGTAAACAAAAGAGAAGAGGGATGATCTACCTTGTTGGTAGAGATAACGTTCTTCATGGGAGCCTCTCTTTGAAAGTCTGTTTGAGAAGGGGGTTAGAGTGCCCACTACCATTCGTTGACAACAACAAACACCTCTCAAAACTTTATTTTTATGCTCTCTTTGTGATTTCAAAACTTGAAAAGCTCTAGCACATGATTTAATCCCTGCTTCCCTCTGCGAAGGGCCTTTCTTTTACTCTATGTTGAGTCAGTTTACCTACTTCTTTCTATCTTAGAAGCAAACACTTGTGTCAACTGTGTGCATTGATTCTTACATGCTTGCTTATTGCACTCATCATATTACTTTGTGTTGACAATTATCCATGAGATAACATGTTAAAAGTTGAAAGCAATTACTGAAACTTAAATCTTCCTTTGTGTTGCTTCAAAACCTTTTATTAAGAATCTATTGCTTTATGAGTTAACTCTTATGCAAGACTTTTTGATGCTTGTCTTGAAAGTACTACTCATGAAAAGTTTTTGCTATAATTCAGTTGTTTAGTCATTATCCTTTTGTTAGCAAACTATAGACCATTGCTTTGAGTCACTTCATTCATCTCATATGCTTCACAATAGTATTGAACAAGATTATGTTGGTAGCATGTCACTTCAGAAATTATTCTTTTTATCGTTTACCTACTCGAGGGCAAGTAGGAACTAAGCTTGGGGATGCTTGATACGTCTCCAACGTATCTATAATTTCTGATGTTCCATGCTTATATTATACCAAGTGCCAGTTCCTGTTTTCTGCTGTTTTTGGTTCCAGAAAATTACTTCTGCGAATATTCTCGGAATTGCGCGAAACAAAAGGCCACGTCCCTATTTTTCCAGAAGCTTCACGGAGTCCGAAGGAGAGACGAAGGGGGGCCACGAGCTGGCCACCTCATAGGGTGGCGCGACCCCACCTTCTGCCGCGCCGCCACGTGGGGTGGGCCCCTCGGGACTCCACCGACGCTGCCCCTTCGCCTATATATTGCCCCAGATGCGAAAACCCTAAAGAATCCAGTCATACTCCACCAAGGGTTCCGCAGCGCCGCCGCCATCGACGACAAGTTTCGGGGGACAGAATCTCTGTTCCGGCACGCCGCCGGGACGGGGAATTGCCCCCGGAGTCATCTCCATCGACACCACCGCCATCTTCATCGCCGCTGCTGACTCCCATGATGAGGAGGGAGTAGTTCTCCCCCGAGGCTGAGGGCTCTACCGGTAGCTATGTGGTTCATCTCTCTCTCTCCCATGGTGTGATCTTTATGTGATCATGAGCTTTGTAATCTAGTTGAATATGTAGATGTTACTCTTGTCTATTATGCACTCTAGAGGTTACTTTAATATGAACTCCGGAGTCACTCTCCATGGTGTGATGGTGACAGTGTGTGCATCGTGTGTGATTCCTTTATGACATTGTGGAGCTTGTTTACTCCGGCTTGAGGTGTGCTTTTGCAGCCCTACACAATGAATGGTGTTTGTTATCCAACAACAGAGTGTTTGAGAGTAGCATTTATTTATTCAATTATGTGATCATTGTTGAGAGTGTCCACTAGTGAAAGTATGATCCCTAGGCCTTGTTTCTAAGCATTGAAACACCGTTTCCAACAAGTTCCGCTACATGTTCGCTTGCTGCCATTTTTATTTCAGATTGCAATTACTACTTATAATCATCCATATTACTTGTATTTCACTATCTCTTCGCCGAACTAGTGCACCTATACATCCGACAAGTGTATTAGGTGTATTGGGGACACAAGAGACTTCTTGTATCTTAATTGCGGGGTTGCTTGAGAGGGATATCTTTGACCTCTACCTCCCTGAGTTCGATAAACCTTGGGTGATTCACTTAAGGGAAACTTGCTGCTGTTCTACGAACCTCTGCTCTTGGAGGCCCAACACTGTCTACAGGAATAGAAGCGTGCGTAGACATCAGCAACCTATGTGAGTTTAAGCCCAAGTTGGTGGCAGATCACTAGGGAGTGTTGTAACGGCCCCGGGTAGTACCCCCTATTAGATTTGTTGTGTTTTTCTTTTGTGCATCATCATGACATCATGCATCATATAATCCATGGTTTTTACAAAATAAAAATTATTTTGAAACCCTAATTATTTTGTTTTTCCCTCTCATATGGTTTAATAAACCCCCTATCCTCTTTCATTTAACAAACCCTAACATCAAAGCAAGTACAAATATTATTTTAATTATTTTGTTTCTCTTATCCCCATCTATGTTTGAATTCCGTTGAATTTAAACCTCAGTTGAAAAGCAGTTTTCAAATCAGCAAAGAAAAGGAAAAGGATTTTAAAAATAAAACCCTAAAACCTCTGGGCCAGTTCTTCCCTCTCTCCCATAGTAGCCCGGCCCGAGCCAGGCCATGTTGTTCTCCCTTTCCAGCCCATCTCCACCCAGCAGTGAGCCCACCTCTTTTCTTCCTCTGGCCTGAGGCCACCTCTTTCCAACCCGTAACGCTTCGCCCCTCCGTTTTTCCCTTGTCATCTTCCCTGGACACGAGAGAGGCGTGAGCTCTCCCGTCACTGCACACCGTGGCCACCACCGCATCTCACCTGCTCCCTCTCCCCTTTAATCCCCAACCCGAGACCCTGGAAACCCTAGCTGCCTTTCTCCCTCTTCCTCGTGCCGCCATCCCCCCTCTTTCTTTTCTCGGTAAGCTTCCGGGTGAGCACCCTCACACACCACCATGGCATCGATGACCCAGAGCCTCCCTTGACGTTCTGAGACCACGTCCTAAACCGCATCGTTCCCCTCTTTCTCCTTGTGCCCGGAATCGAACGGAGGATCCTCGTACGCGGCGCCCTCTTCTCTGACATCCTCCACGGCCGCCGACGAATTCCTCCGATTTCGACGAAACCATGCTTCCCTTGTGTCCGCCAGCTACAATTTGAGCTTCAGGGCACTAATACGTCCAAAACGTATCTACTTTCCCGAACACTTTTGCTATTGTTTTGCCTCTAATTTGTGTATTTTGGATACAACTAACACGGACTAATGCTGTTTTCAGCAGAACAATTCTGGTGTCTCGTTTTTGTGCAGAAATCCAACTTTCAGGAAAATCCTCGGAATTTATGCGAAAGGTCTTATTTTTCCAAAAGATTGACGGAGCCAGAAGGGCAAGCCAGGTGGAGGCCCGAGGGCCCCACACACTAGGCCGGCGCGGCCCAGGAGGGGGGCGCGCGGCCCTAGCGTGTGGCCCCCTCGGCTGGCCTCCGACGCCCTCCTTTGGACTACTTAACGCCTTCGACCTAAAAACGCACGGGGAGAAGTCGAAGTCGCCAGAAACCATCCAGTACGCCGCCACCATCGCGAAACTCCGTCTCGGGACCAGAAACTCCGTTCTGGCACCTCGCCGGGACGGGGAATTGGAGGAGATCATCGCCATCATCGTCACCGACGCCTCTCCATCGACCATCCATGTTTCCCCCATCCATGTGTGAGTAATTCCCCCGCTGTAGGCTGAAGGGGATGGTAGGGATTGGATGAGATTGGTCATGTAATAGTCATAAGATTGTTAGGGCATGGTGCCTAGTATCCGTAGATGTTACTTTTATGATATTGTTGCAACTTGTTATGCTTAATGCTTGTCACTAGGGCCCGAGTGCCATGATCTCAGATCTGAACATGTTATTGATTCATGAAGATATTCGTTGTTTACGATCTTACCTGCAAGTTGTATACACATGTTGCTGTCCGGAACCCGAGGCCCCAAAGTGACGAAATTGGGACAACCGGAGGGGAAGGCGGTGATGTGAGGATCACATGTGTTCACGGAGTGTTAATGCTTTGCTCCGGTACTCTATTAAAAGGAGTACCTTAATATCCGATGAGATTCCCTAGAGGCCCGGCTGCCACCGGCTGGTAGGACAAAAGATGTTGTGCAAGTTTCTCATTGCGAGCACGTACGACTAAATATGGAACACATGCCTATTGATTGATTAGTACTTGGATACCGTTTTATTATTATCTGCAAATGCCCTGCTTTGATTGTTACATGAGTTTCTCTCATCCATGCAACGCCCGTTCATCCATCCCTGTGCCTACAGTATTTTAATCATGATGTTTACTATAATCACTACTGCTGTCTTTGTTACTCTGCTGCTGTTATTTCACTACTGTTACTACTATAAAACTGTTACTACTGATAAACTCTTGTGAGCAAGTCTGTTTCCAGGTGCAGCTGAATTGACAACTCCGCTGTTAAGGCTTTCAAGTATTCTTTGTCTCCCCTTGTGTCGAATCAATAAATTGGGGTTTACTTCCTTCGAAGACTGTTGCGATCCCCTATACTTGTGGGTCATCAAGACTATTTTCTGGCGCCGTTGCCGGGGAGCATAGCTTTATTTGGAAGTTCACTTGGATTGATATTGTTCGCTGCAAATTCTCCATCATGGGTAAACCTCGCGATACTAAGGTCACCATATTACCATCCACTACAAGAAAAGGTACAAATCTGAGTACCTCTGCTGCTCTTGATTCACCATCTGTGATAGATAAACTTGTTTCACCACCACAAGCTTCACATGCTGGTACTTCTGCTGAATCTGAAAATTCCTCTTATAATTTTGATGATGCTTCTGCTGTGCTTGATAATGATGGTTCGTTAGGATCTTTTCTAGATGCTACAATTGCTAGGTCTAGACAAATTGAAAATACTGAAACTCCTAATGAAAATGCTTGTTACACCTGTTAATTCACCTGAGTCTGTTGAATACTCTAGTGATGATCTTGATGAAGATTATGTGGAACTTGATGATGATTTTATTGAAAAATGCAATGCTACTACTGATGCAAGTAAAATTAAAAAGTTGCTTGCAGAACATACTGTTAGATATAAACTGTCTCCTGGATCCTAAATTTGCCACATCTCCTATAAACATTAAGGATAAAGATTATGATTTTTCTCTTGATCTATCTCATATAGCTATTGTTGAGAAAACACCCTTTTGTGGTACTGAAAAAGAAAGTGTTGTAGAACACGTGATTGAGCTATCTACTCCGAGTAGCTTGTTTTCTGATGATGTTAAGAAGCGTACTTACTTTGTTGCTAAAATCTTTCCATTCTCATTAAAGGATGACGCTAAAACTTGGTATAACAGTTTGCCACCTGATTCTATTAATAGTCCAAAAGAATTGCTTGATATTTTCTTCCGGAAATACTTTCCTGCTAGTGCTCAACATATTGCTTTGCAGAGAATTTATAATTTTGACCAGGAAGATGGAGAGAAATTGCTCGAGGCTTGGGCTAGATTTTGCTCTCTTATTAGAGCTCGGCTCGAACATGATTTGGAAAAGCATGATTTACTTGATATATTTTATAGTGGACTAACCATTGAGTCTAGGGCATACCTGGATAGTTGTGCTGGTTGTGTTTTCAGGAAAAGAACTCCAGACGAAGCTGAAGAATTATTGGCTAAAATAGGCCGGAATCATGATGATTGGTCTACAACTGAACCAACCCCGACACCGATACTGAAGAAGAGGGGTATGATTAAATTAAATGATGAAGATATGAGGGAAGCTAAGAAGTCTCTTAAGGAGAAGGGTATTAAACCTGAAGATGTGAAGAATTTACCTCCTATAGAAGATTTATGTAAGATAACTCCCCCTTCATCCATGGTTGAGGTACACTCTCTTGAACGCTTTACTAGGGAAGATATTCCATATTCAAAACCTCCTGCTCAATGCTTAGATGAGTTTGATAATTATATTGTTAAGCAAGAAAATTTTAATATGAGAGTAGAGAATCATTTAATGGAAAACTCTCGAGCTATTAGTGAATTGCATGGTATTGTTGAGAGAACCTCCAATGATGTTAAGATGCTTGTTAAACACTTTCATATGGTTCAAACTCAAATTGATCAACTCACTAAAGTGCAAAATGACTTGTTAAAAAATAATTCTAAAGAAAAACACGCTTATGAAGTAACAACTAGAGGCGGTGTTTCTACTCAGGATCCTCTATATCCTGAAGGGCATCCCAAAAGAGTTGAACAAGATTCTCAATGAACTGAAACTAGTGCTCCATCTAAGAAAAAGAAAAAGAAACATAAAATTGTTGTAGAATCCTCTGAGCCTGTTAATGATCCTAATAGTATTTCCATTTCTGATGCTGAAACTGAAAGTGGTAATGAACATGATAAAGATAACGATAAGAATGATGCTTCTGATAAAGAAGAGGTTGGAGATGAACCTGAAAAGCATGTTAAAAATAAAAAGTATACTAAAGAAGATTTTATTGCTAAGAAACATGGTAATGAAAGAGAACCTTGGGTTCAAAAGCAAATGCCTTTTCCTGCTAAGAAACTAAAATCAAAGGAAGAAGAACACTATAATAAATTTTGTGATTGGATGAAACCTTTATTTTCCTGCAAATCCCTTTGACTGATGCTATTAAATTGTCTCCTTATTCAAAGTATATGAAAGATATTGTCTCTAACAAAAGGAAAATTCCTAATGAGGAGATTTCCACTATGCTTGCTAATTATTCTTTCAATGGTAAGGTTCCAAAGAAGCTTGGCGACCCAGGTATACCGACTATTCCTTGTTCTATTAAGAATAATTATGTTAGAACTGCTCTATGTGATTTGGGAGCGGGTGTTAGTGTTATGCCTTTCTTTCTCTATAAGAGACTTTATTTAGATACGTTGATACCAACTGATATATCTTTGCAAATGGCTGATAAATCTACTGCTATTCCTGTTGGTATATGTGAGGATGTTCCTGTTCAAGTTACTAATAACTGCTTGATATTAACTGATTTTGTTGTGTTAGAAATGCCTGAAGATGATAATATGTCTATTATTCTTGGGAGACCTTTTCTTAACACCGCAGGGGCTGTTATTAATTGCAATAAAGGAAAAGTTACTTTCAATGTTGATGACAAGGAGCATACAGTTTATTTTCCCAAGAGGATTGAGAAAGCATGTGGAGTTAATACAATTTCTAATGTGAGAACTATCAAAGTGGGAACCAGTGATTGTCCTATATATGAGCCTGAACAAGGATATCAAAATATTATGATTGGATCAATGTCAATACAATTCAAGGTAACATGATTGATTTGAGGTTTAATTCTTCTTATGTTATGTAAAATTTATTTGGTGGCAAGACTTGATCACCCTTGTTAACAAATTCATTTTATATGCATAGAAGAGCTAAACAACATTTCTTTCTTCCTCCACTTGATCTACTTGCTGTAGCACTTTTGTTTTGCAAAGTTCTTTAGTTAATTAGAGATTTCAAAATCTTTTTCTGCCTAGTAATAATAAATTTAACACCCAGAAATGTGCATTTTTCAAAGTTTTCAAAAATTCGCAAAAATTATACCATTGGTCCTATTTTTCGACGAGGCACCTGGGAACACCTGGGGATGACCAGTGGGGCACCCCACAGGCCAGCGCGGCCAGCAAGGGGGGCGCGCCACCCTGTTGTGTGGGCCCTCCTTGCCCCATTTCTTCATCTCTTTCACTCATTGCACTCTCTCTCCCGAAAAAACTCGTACTCATTTTCTCTCACTCGCGTTTCTGCTCAAGAGCTCAAGATTTCTCGATCTCTTTGCTCAGCCCAGATTTATGTCTGAAATTTGGCACATCTGCTCTCCGGTATGTGACTCCTCCGATTATCCAAATAGAATTTTGTTTGGTTGAGCATATCTTGAATATTTTGCTGCTGTAGGTAACATGTTTAGTGAGCTTGCATGCCTGTTCTAAGTTGTAAGAATTAGTTTTGATGCATGTTTAGTACTCCAGCAAGTTCCTATGGTAGTTTCCCTCAATTATATGTCACCAAATCAAATTTTATAATGTTTGTTGAAAAATTTCAGAAAAGGAAGATGGATAACCACAACTTCGGAGAAGTGTTTGAAAGAGAGACAACCAGCACGGGGATGCCCTCAAGGTCATCCACCCAATTCAGGCAATCCTATAATGAGGACCTCATCGCACCAAGCTTCGCACCCGAAGAGGACAATGGAGTCCCTAACGCTTCATCCTTCCCATGTTATGACTTTTTGAGAAATGCAGGTTTGTTGGATGATTTCTTGACCCTCGTCGGTAAGGCAGGCTTAACCACCTACATGGGAGATGAGAGTGAGCAATACTACACGCTCACTAAAATCTTTGTGGAGAGCTTCAAGTTCAACAACAAGCACTTTCGCCCGACAGTTGCATTCAAGATCTATGGTAAACCTATTACTATGAAGTTGGAAGATTTTTGTGCTGCATTGGATATTGCCCCTGTAGGAACAGCAAAGAAGATTGAGGACAACCCCAAGGAATTGCTGGAGCTCTATCGAGGAATCACCAATGATGATTGTCGCACCATTCAGCGTGGCAAGATAAGAAACATTCAACTCCCCGCCATTAAGTATTTTGCTTATTACATTGCTACTAGCATTCTTGGTAGGGAGAACACTAGTAATATATCTAGCTATCATCTTGCTTTCTTAATTGCTGCACTCACTGGGGACACGCCTTATCATCTTGGTGCTCTTGTTGCTCGCCGCTTGTCTAACAAGGGACCTATATTTGGAGGAATTATTGCATCACACATTTTAGCATATCTAGAACTTCCTCTTGACCCTACTGATGTGAAATTAACTCCTATAAGGCTTGATATTGCTGCTATGAAGAGTCATCAATTTGTCACAACCGACTCTAGTTCAGATAATATTGTCTATAGAATGTTGTTTGCTAACGGGGAAGAGAGGGAAGTTCCATTGCCACAGCCAGATTTGTTCAGTGTTGACAGGAAACCATGGTCGCGCTCTAAGGAGGAGGTGGATGAGCAACTGAAGATACAAGGCTTCCACCAGCAGCACGACTCCGAGGACGCCGAGCCCTCCTACGACTACACCGTCACTTATCCGGGTGCTTCTTCCAGCACATACCCGGAATATGATCCATCTTCGTCGTACTACGGAGGTGCTACTTCATGGGCACCATGGGATTGATCTCCACTTAGGCCAAAAGCCTAAGCTTGGGAGGAGGTATACCGGCATCACTCATTCTTTGCATATTATGGTTGCTGGATACTTGTATATACTTGTTTAGCTTCTTGAAGTGGTTTTCTAATAAGAGGAAGATGATATTTGGGGAAGTGCTGCCTGAAAACAGATTCTGGGCTGTTACTAAAAAAATTAGTGCGCACAACCAGAACGTTATTTTGAGTTGCAAATTTTTGTGCATGTTCCCCAGGTTGTTACCTAACTTTAATTAGTTGAACACTTTTCGAACTGAGCAACGGAAGATTTTTGTAAAAATCGATTTCTGTACTGCTGTCAGGTTTTGGCAGATTTCTGCCACCCTGCTTTTCTGTGTTTCTTCTAGTTTTCATTCTCTTGTTTTTGTTTTGTTTCTTTCCTAAAACACAAAAAGACCAAAAATATTTCTGTTGTTTCTCTTCACCATTTGTTTACTTTGGTTTCTTGCTTTCATTTTACTTTATTTGTTATCGTTGGTTTGCTATAAGAAAACCCAAAAAGATTTTGCTTTGTTTGCTTGTTTCCTTTTGTTCTTGTTTCTAATTCGAAAACACCAAAAATATTTGCTGTTATTCTTTGGTTTTGTAAAGTTCATTATGGAGTTCAATGGTTTTCGGTGGCTGGAGCGTGCTTCCATTCCATATTATTCAAGCTACACAAGTGAAAAGGCAATAATGACGATCTACAACAATCTGACTGTGGTGAGAGGCTGGTATGAACTCTATTTGTTTTCATTTTTGTACATATACTCATCCATGTGAGCGTGCTTAGTTGGTTCATGTGAGGTATATGTCATTTACGAAAGCCTAGTAGTTCATGGTCTCTCATGTTTAGTTCCAATTTATTAATATGAGTAGCATGTCATAAATATTTGCTTGCATTGCTTTATTCATAGATAGATATGACATTGTGGTATCATCCTCTGAATAATCCACTTGAATCAACTTGGCACATGCTCACGCATGTATATGACTGAACAAAAGTCAATTAAGCCTCGATGATTTATTTTGCCTCAGAGTTCTTGTATCACTTTTATGCCTCTGTTAATTTATTTTGCCGCAAGCATGATTATGACGATTCATCGCTCTCTTGATTGTCGCTTCCCAGTCTATTGCTAGCCTTCACTTGTACTGAGCGGGAACGCTGCTCGTGCTTCCAAACCCCTGAAAACTAAGTTATTCCAAAGTGTCCACCATAAATACCTATGCATGGCATTTCAAACCATTCCAAGTAAATTCTCATGTGCTACCTTTAAAACCTTCGAAATGCTTCACAATTTGTGTTAATGTTTTATAGCTCATGAGGAAGTATGTGGTTTTTATCTTTCGATCTTGTCATTTACTCCGGACGGACTTTCACCAATGGACTAGTGGCACGTCCGCTTATCCAATAACTTTGCAAAAAGAGCTGGCAACGGGGTTCCCAGCCCCAATTAACTAACTTTCATAAATTTAAAAATAGACACTCCTCTATGGTATGTGATTGTTGGTCGGCACCCGAGGATTCGGTTAGCCATGGCTTGAGAAAGCAAAGGTGGGGAGGAGTGTCATCTAAATAAAACTTAAATAAAAAGGCACTCCTTCATGGTATGAGATTGTTGGTCGGCACCCGAGGATTCGGTTAGCCATGGTTTGTGAAAGCAAGGTTGGAAGGAGTGCCACCCAAAAATAAAATTTCATGGGAGCCGCTCTTGGAAGTTCGGTTGATGAGGTAGTTAGAGTACCCATTACCATTCGTTGACAACAACAAACACCTCTCAAAATCATTTTACTTCTGTCTTTAGAAAAATGCAAAGCTCTAGCACATGTTAATCCCTGCTTTCCTCTGCGAAGGGTCAATCTTTTACTTTTACATTGAGTCTCCATCCTTTCTTTGAGCACTTTCTTGAGAGCACAACTGTCATTCTTAGTGTAATATGCTTGTCCCAAAATGTGATTAATTGTGGTATAACTTTGATGCTTTTATCTTTGATAAATCTCCACTTCCATTCTTTCCATGAACCTCAAAGGTGCCCAAGCATTTATGTTTTGCTGTACAAATACGGGCAAGCGAGATACCACTTTATCATATCCTTTTATGAACATTGCAATCCTGCTGATAGACATGATTCATGATGCTCATTATTAATTTGTTGGTACCTTTTCCATGATTGACATAGCTATTAGATGATTTTATTTGCATGTATCTTAGTATGAATTGCTTAAGTACTTACCATATCATGAGAATATTTACATCATATGAACAAATATGTTCGTGAAAGTTCTTTTATCGCACTCAGTAGTTAACTGAATTGCTTGAGGACAAGCAATAAGCTAAGCTTGGGGGGAGTTGATACGTCCAAAACGTATCTACTTTCCCGAACACTTTTGCTATTGTTTTGCCTCTAATTTGTGTATTTTGGATACAACTAACACGGACTAACGCTGTTTTCAGCAGAACTGTTCTGGTGTCTCGTTTTTGTGCAGAAATCCAACTTTCAGGAAAATCCTCGGAATTTATGCGAAAGGTCTTATTTTTCCAGAAGATTGACGGAGCCAGAAGGGCAAGCCAGGTGGAGGCCCGAGGGCCCCACACACTAGGCCGGCGCGGCCCAGGAGGGGGGCGCGCGGCCCTAGCGTGTGGCCCCCTCGGCTGGCCTCCGACGCCCTCCTTTGGACTACTTAACGCCTTCGACCTAAAAACGCACGGGGAGAAGTCGAAGTCGCCAGAAACCATCCAGTACGCCGCCACCATCGCGAAACTCCGTCTCGGGACCAGAAACTCCGTTCTGGCACCTCGTCGGGACGGGGAATTGGAGGAGATCATCGCCATCATCATCACCGACGCCTCTCCATCGACCAGCCATGTTTTCCCCATCCATGTGTGAGTAATTCCCCCGCTGTAGGCTGAAGGGGATGGTAGGGATTGGATGAGATTGGTCATGTAATAGTCATAAGATTGTTAGGGCATGGTGCCTAGTATCCGTAGATGTTACTTTTATGATATTGTTGCAACTTGTTATGCTTAATGCTTGTCACTAGGGCCCGAGTGCCATGATCTCAGATCTGAACATGTTATTGATTCATGAAGATATTCGTTGTTTACAATCTTACCTGCAAGTTGTATACACATGTTGCTGTCCGGAACCCGAGGCCCCAAAGTGACAGAAATTGGGACAACCGGAGGGGAAGACGGTGATGTGAGGATCACATGTGTTCACGGAGTGTTAATGCTTTGCTCCGGTACTCTATTAAAAGGAGTACCTTAATATCCGATAGATTCCCTAGAGGCCCGGCTGCCACCGGACTGGTAGGACAAAAGATGTTGTGCAAGTTTCTCATTGCGAGCACGTACGACTAAATATGGAACATATGCCTATTGATTGATTAGTACTTGGATACCGTTTTATTATTATCTGCAAATGCCCTGCTTTGATTGTTACATGAGTTTCTCTCATCCATGCAACGCCCGTTCATCCATCCCTGTGCCTATAGTATTTTAATCCTACTGTTTACTATAATCACTACTGCTATCTTTGTTACTCTGCTGCTGTTATTTCACTACTGTTACTACCATAAAACTGTTACTACTGATAAACTCTTGCGAGCAAGTCTGTTTCCAGGTGCAGCTGAATTGACAACTCCGCTGTTAAGGCTTTCAAGTATTCTTTGTCTCCCCTTGTGTCGAATCAATAAATTGGGTTTTACTTCCCTCGAAGACTGTTGCGATCCCCTATACTTGTGGGTCATCAGGCACCATGGCGCACCCACTGGACACCTTCCCCCTCTCTTTCTTTTGTTTTCTTCCACTTCATGTGGTACCGATTCCGGGGCGTCACAAGTGGCAATAGGTGGGAAGTTTAGTCCCGCATGGAAAGTTGGGAGGAAGTTAGACCACATATAAGGTGGGTTGTTCCACCACTAGTAAGTGTGTGAGAAAAGGAGTGGTACACGCATGCTCCTCCTCCTCCTCGCTCGACTCGACACGACACGTCACGACGCGCCACGCTCGTAGTGAGTGGATTGAGACTTGAGCCGAGACTTTCCTTTCTTTTTGTAGTTCAGGAAAACGAACAGAGTACTAGACGGACGCGTCACAGTTAGTCGGTTCAGGTCGCTCCCGGACCATGGGTCATCTGTAACCGACTCGAAACGTGCGTGCGACGTGGGTGTGGCCCATGCTGCCTAGGATTTCCTGATCCTATATAATCTCTTGCCCGGCTACCGAAGAAACACATCTGATACACGAGTTAGGGTTTTGCCACATCCCTCTGCTTGCACCACCATCGTAGTGTACTCCATCCCGCTCACCGGCGTGCACCGGCGCACGGGAGAGCAGGTCTCCGGAACCGCTCGCCTTCGTGATCCTATACATGAGAGGGCGAATAAGGTTTTTGGGAAGCGCTTTGTGCGACTGCTCAAGCTCTTCATCGCTGGTCGTCTTCCGTCTAAGTCGTGCGGTGCTGCCTACCGTCGTCTTCAACACCGTCTACTTCGACCCGTCGTCAACAACGCTGTCATCAACAACATTACTGATGCATCGGCGACTACTATACCACCACCACCACCAGAGCGGTACGTGCGGCATATCTCAATCTGGTTAGCGATGGATGTTGTATTGTTTACCCTACTACTATTCATGTTGATTAATGCATCTAGTATGTTTGAGTTTCACATGTTAGTAGTTTTCGTTGTCATGCTTAATATTCTGGAATTAATCATGAAAATTGTGCATAATTATCCAACACTCCCCACTCCCAGATATAAGTGTAACAGTTACCCCACTTCTAAGTCCCAAGTCCTCACTGCACGGCTGTCGTACTCCAAAATGTTGAACCACTAATCCTAGACCGTGATCCCAAATCCGCATTGATTAGGCTCGCCCAAATCCCAAAATCATATGGAAGAAGACTACAGCTTGGCCAAGTCTTTCTTGAATGTTCACTACAGGAATGGCGCTCTACGCTGACGGTCCCGAGCCCTCGGCATAGCCCTATACGCCGATGGTGGCCGTCGTCTATGGACCCTCGGCGTATAGGGCTACACCGAGGGCTGCATCCCATGTACAAATCGCTTTTCATGTCGTTCTTCTTCCTATTCTTTGATCACGCTATGTTTCTATCAGATCCACCGCGCAGAAGTTGCACATCCGCCATGATGTACTCGCTCCGTGCAACCCGCCGCCAAATGAAGAGATGCTCAAAGACATCGGTGGAGGATGAAGCCTATTCACCATCTACAACCAAGATTTGAACTAAACTGCAATTAGTTTAGGCTGGGAGAACAAAGAGGGTATGAATCCCTCTTCTAATTAGTGTACTATCTTAAGATTAGTACAGACGAGCACTAATCAGCAAAAGTGTAAGAATTTTATTTTTGAAATGTTAATGAAAAATTATATCTTAATAAAATGGAATTACTATCAGAATGAGCTTGATTATGGACTATTGAATGTGAATAATTTAGATGCCGTAAAATATCTACAAAGACTGCACAATTACATGCCGCACTTATATGTATCACAACAGTAAATTTTGTGATGTCTATTAGTGTACCGATGCGTTTCAATTTAGGTGCCACGTACGAGAGCATGCGGCGGATCGATATGCCGCACGAGGAGAAAAAAGCGATGGCGCAACACTGTCACCAACGTAGTTATCCTAACGGCTTTTATTTGTCGAGCCAACTCGAGCATGGCGATTAGACACTTCATCGACGTTTAATTTAGAGACTTGTAATTTTAATCTCCTAAAATAGGTTTTATCGCTTTGGGCTTACATTGTTTATTACTTTTATTTTTGATAGGAATGAGGTAGAGAAAGCTACTACATTAATTTTTGTATATAAATAACAAGAACTTAATTTGACATTCGTGGCGACTCAAACCTGGCTAGCTAGGTTGTACACCTATTTTCCAAACCAACTAAGAGAGGCTCACTTCTTTTTCATTTTGTTATTGCTGCTTGTAGGTAGTAGCAAATTTAACTGACAGACCGCCCCATCCTGATGAGTAAAAGAAACACTAACTTAAGGCGGATTTAAAATTAGGTCTTAACAAAATATCAACCGCGGAAAACTCGCCGGTAGGTATTTGGCTCCGCTATAATTTGCGCATTACTCTCAGATTAGCATCTAGTAACTGCTTGACAATATCTCATTGAACATGCTTTCGCCGTCTCTGTCGCATCTCTTTCTCGTCGATTCGACGGATCGATCGATCGGTTCACAGCCTCCAACGGTTTCTACAACCTAAAAAAAGAGTCCTACAAAATCTGGACTACCAAAACTAACCATAGAAAAGAAATTGCTAAATCCAAGCTAAACCCCTAGCTCTAGCTGGTCTAGTTACGGTCGCTACCGAGTCAATCACACCTCTCTGGGGTCCACGAAGATGGACAGCCCAGGTGCTGACTTGGCCCAATCCCAGCCGTCGGTGCTGCCTCGCAGCTGCTTCATGCACCACAGATCCTCCGGGCACGACAAGCTTCGCCAGTGCGGCAACCGGAGGCGGAGCGGGTCGAGGGCGGCCACCTCTACTGCCACGGCTGCCGCCCTGCCGCGCGCCATGTTCACGAACGTCGCGAACAGCGCCTCCGCGGCCACCGGTGCGTCGGCGCCCTCGCCGCCTAGGCCGTACGCGAACCAGCCGGCGAACGAGCGGAAGAAGTCAGGGACTGACGGCACGCGCATCCACTTGGCCGCGCGGTCCAGCGCCCTGCTCGCGGCCGCTGCGGCTCGGCGGAGGAGCGACGCGCCGCGCATCTCCAGGCGGAACACGCCGCCGCAGTCCCACAGGCTCGCCACCGCCCACGACGCGGGCGGCGACGCCAGGAATTGCTCGACCCCGTGCCACTGGTACCCGTGGTCAACGACGGCGAGGAAGGTGCCCAGGGAGAGCTTGTTTCCGAGGACGGCGCTGATGTCGTCCGGGAAGAACTCGACATGCGCGAACCGGCGGCGGTACAGCAGCTCGGCCTCGCGCGCGTCCAGGGGGAAAACTCTGGCGCGGCGCGGCGGCCGGAGGCGGTGCGCGTGCACGGGGTGCACGAGGAGCGACGGCGTCCGGAACTTGGAGTAGCCGCACCGCGCCGTGAAGAGGCGGACCGACGGCTCGTTGGACTTGTCCGTGGCCATGTAGGCGTACTCGGCGCCCATGAGCGAGAACCACCGCTCGAGGTGCCGCACCAGGCTCAGCGCGATGCCCTTCCTCCTGCATGCACCGATCGATCACGCGTCTCCATTAGTTTCTTGGGCACGCCGGCACGCGCCGATTCAATGCTACAGTGCACGCGCATAGGCGCGCAATTGTCACGGACGAGGAAAAGATGGATTGAATTGTTACCTGTGGGAAGGCGAGACGCGGAGGCCGAGAATGTAGCCGACGCTGGCGAGGGCTGGGGCGCCTGGGCAGCTCTTGCCGGTGGCGACGGACTTGACCGTGCCGCGGATGACGCCGACGATCCGCCGCCCGCCAGGGACAGACGTTTCAGCTACCTTCCATGTCCAAATCAAAACAGTTCAGTGATTAAAGCAACCCACTACCAGCAGCAGGAGAAATCAAACGATCCAAATCAGCTCGCTGCTTGCTCTTCGCGACGGGTAACTGTAAGCAGCGAGCGGCACGGCCGTTGCATCTCTCCACCGATTGATGCGGCAGTACATAGGAACACAGGTCCACAGTATACACCTACCAGCATGACGAACGCCGGCGAGTGTCGAATGCGGGCAAGGGGGTCGCCGAGCAGGTCGGCGTGGAGGGACATCCCGCCGGGCTGGCCGAGCTCGCACTCTCCGTCGACGGCCTCGGTGCCGGCGCGGTCCGACGGGTCATACTCCCGGATCTCCACCTTGCCGTCTCCCATGAGGCCTCGCTGGATGGTAACCGTATCCCTACTGCTCCTAGTGTACCTGGTTGCACTAGCTCTGTGCTCCCGGGGCCGGGAAGGAGGAGAAAGTGGGCGGCCATGGCGGTTAGCGCGCCTATATATAAACGGCCAAAACATACGCCTAGCTAAGGGACCTGTTTGTAAATACAAATAATCAAATCCCTTGAACTTCGCCTCCTCGCACCAGAATTGAAGCGACCCAGGATTCTTTCTTTTTGACATAAAGCTTTCGAGGAATTCAGGGGTTAAAAGCTATAACTCACGCCCAGACCGTTCGATCTCTCCTGAATCACGTGTGGGGCAGCTCCACGTACAGAAAAAGGTCGTGCTTGGATAACAGTCGTTTCGATCGGCAAGAGGCATATGATATGCAGAGAGAAAAGAAGAGGTCCAAATTAATCCAAAGAAAGGGTTTGGCGGTTTAATTTTGCCCTTTGAATTCCCCTGAAATTTAGCCCTACTACGTTAAAAGAATTGATGAAGCGCCGCCCGGCCGCGACGGGGAGTGGAGCATATATCATTGGGTCGCTGCTATGCGTGGGAGCAATTAACTGCGCCATTAAGGCTCTGTAAAATTATGGTCTTTGGATTTGGATAGTGGGGAAAAAAACTGCCCCTTTACACCTGGTTTTACATGGTTCGGTTTGTGCTCTTTCGGCGCTCACAAAAGACCTTGCTTTTTAGTGGCGTTACAACACTAACAACGGCCAGTTTTGCTATGTGACGTACATGCAAGTCCTAGTGGAAATATTTTCTGAGCCTGTCGTACCACAAGGCAAATATTGCCATCGCTCCCTAATCCCAACTCTCAAATAGTTAAATTTATCCAGCAAAGTTGGAATCGATCTTCGCGAGCTGTACAACCAGCCAACTTGTAGATTTCTCATGTGATTCATCCTTTGTTTTGTCGATTAATGTATATGCCAACGCAGAGATGGCTATCTCCTGATTAATTAGCTTCTTTACAAAAAATGAAATGAATAGGTATATTTAATTTTTTCTCTAAACCATTGTCACAATTAAGTTTAGCCCCTCCCTCGAATACTCACGCATAATGGCGTCTCCAAGTAAAGATAACGTTTTCTCCGAGTTCTCGCTTACCGTTACCAACAAAAAAATGGAATCCAACGACACCCTTAATTTCCTCCATATTTGTCAAAAACTTTCCACACCCTTCGTTTCTTCCATGACCTTCTCCTTGGTACCGTTTTGTCCTGCCTAGCGTATTGGAACCCACACGTTAGCCCAATCCTCAACCCACTCGACCCCTTTGTGCACATCCTACTTGATCCCAATCGGACGCTCCTTCGCGCACAACCCTCTGCCTCTAGCCATCTATCGTAGTCGAGATGTAACCATGTTCCTCCTGACTCTTCCACACATAGTGACACAATGGAGTGTCCCCGTTCACGCAGTCGTTGAGTGCTAATGCTAGGACACGATCGTGCGCCACACTGCGTGCCGCCGCTAATACCACCAATCACGTCGTCTCCTATGTGAGAGCTCCAGTCATTGGAGAAATTCCCTCCTTGTTTTTTGGAAAGTGCTCCCCGTACTTCTTATGTGGGAATGGAATTCAGATTCCTTCTTTTAAATCATTAATTGCACATGTAGTTCTAATAAAAGGTTTTCCAGGTATTATATGCCATGGTATTTTACTCACCATGTCCATGATAATGAAGTTCACATGCACAAAAGTCATATGCAATTCAATCATAACATTATTTATGCTTCCTAAAGAATGTTTAGTAGAACAATCAGCAAGTTGTAAGTCTATATTGCATTTTTCTAGGACCAATGTTTAGAGCATCATATATAGTTCTTGGTATAGCACCCACATCAGACCCTCTAATAATAATCCATGAAAATTACATATGTTAATGTTAATTAAAGGGTGATTTGGTATTACCATTAAGATTTTTAATCTCCTCCACTTATTTAGTTTCATGTACTTTTTAATTTTTTCCCTTTGGATAATCATATATCTTTGGGGAAACTTAAAATGTCACTCATTTACGATAATCTATTATGATCACACATTAAGGTGTGGTCCTTAGTTTTCACATAAAATTCCAAAGAGTTTATTTTCTTAGAGAGTTTAGCCATGGTACCAACCATACTTTTAAGCCTCAAGCGGGTACAAGAGCAAGTAGGATCAACATAATTTTAGCTGGGATCATCTCCTATTGTAGAATTCAAATCACGTCTCCTAAATAAGTTTTCCATTTTTTTCAATTTCTTCTGCTTCTTTAGTTTGTCCAGGATTTCCAAATAGACTTATTAGCATGAAACTAGTATATTCTGAGCTTGCATTAACAAAGTTTCCATGAGTCAAAGATTCAATAAAGACTCTAGACCATGTGCCTATCCCTTCACGAAAGCTTCTAAACATAAATACGTATGTACTGTCTTGCCTCCAGTGCACCAGCCTAGTGCGCCGGCGGTAACACGAGTTATTGCCGGCGCACCTGCCTAGTGCGCCGACAGTATTTTTCGAAATTAAAAAAATCCATATCCATATCTAGATCTAGATTGAGAATGTAGGTCTGGTCGTCGGGATGTAGGTCTAGTTGTCGGGAACCGTGGCCTTGTGGGCGTCACATAGGAGGTGGTCGCTGAAGCATGGAGGAGATGGACGCTGCAGCATGGAGGTGGTGTTCGCTGGAGCATGGAGGTGGTGTTCGCTGGTGCTAGAGCATTGTGAACGTGGCTGGTGCATGGAGGAGGTGGTTGCCGGAGAGCATTGAGCATGGGTCACTGGATGGAGGGAGAGGAAGGAGGAGGGGGAAGGTAGGAAGTGGAAGAGGAAGAGGATGACGAGAAGGAGGAATGAGGAGGAGGAAGAGGGAGAAGCAAAAGAGGAGGACGAGGAGGGAAAGAGGAGAGGGAGGGGAAAGTGGCAAAGGAGAAGGTGCGGCGGTTCCTTATAGTAAGGTTACCACCGGCGCACACCACCATGGTCGTGCGCCGCTGGTAAAAAAATTATTATGATTTCAAAAAAATCTTCAACCTCGAAAAACACCTATTTCCTTTCTGATTTTGAGGAATCTATGAAAATAAATCTATGAAAAAGAAACCTATGAAAAGAAATATATGAAAAAGCTTTTTGCCCTAGCATGGTCTTGGTCGACTGATGACCCACAAGTATAGGGGATCGCAACAGTCTTCGCGGGAAGTAAAACCCAATTTATTGATTCGACACAAGGGGAGACAAAGAATACTTGAAAGCCTTAACAGCGGAGTTGTCAATTCAGCTGCACCTGGAAACAGACTTGCTCGCAAGAGTTTATCGGTAGTAACAGTTTTA